>NW_027190273.1:0-46018 GCF_040958095.1 Procambarus clarkii | reverse complement strand
GTATTTCAACGAGAAACAAATAGATGACTAAAGGTGAAGTATTTAACTTTATTATCTAATCAATTACGTGTTTGCATCATTTTTATCGTATATTTAATGAATTAATACCAATAAACTGAAAATTCACAAAAACGTGGAAAAAATGCAAAATATTGCCTAATTCGATGATATTTTGTTTAAATCACATAAAGGAAAAGGGGATGATAAACGTCAAAATATTGCTAAATTCGATGATGTTTAGTATGAAACAAAATGCAAGAAATCTTGCTTAAAATGCAATATTATGCAAAAATCTGAGATATGAAGGCCAAATCACATATCGTGATACTACATGAAATAGTATCGAAATATTGGTAAAAATGAATATATTTACGTAATATCAAACTACATGAAAAACGTGAAGAGAGTCATTATTATTCCAAATTTGTGGATTTTAACTTCGAATCATAAAGCGAGGTTTCGCATTATTTAGATCCAAGAAAAGACATATGACAATGTTGTTTCCAATACAAATGATAAAAATCAATGTGTTTTCATTAGAATTAACTAAAATGTTCCTGATTTTCCGTTTATATTACCGATGTAAGATGTACACGTAAAACCGCTTTATTCCGGCTGAAACGTCGATATATGCAATAAAAACCGAACTTCTCCCCTTTTCAATATCTTACTCAGTATTTCAACGAGAAACAAATAGATGACTAAAGGTGAAGTATTTAACTTTATTATCTAATCAATTATGTGTTTGCATCATTTTTATCGTATATTTAATGAATTAATACCAATAAACTGAAAATTCACAAAAACGTGGAAAAACGGCAAAATATTGCCTAATTCGATGATATTTTGTTTAAATCACATAAAGGAAAAGGGGATGATAAACGTCAAAATATTGCTAAATTCGATGATGTTTAGTATGATACAAAATGCAAGAAAACTTTCTTAAAATGCAATATTATGCGAAAATCTGAGATATGAAGGCCAAATCACATTTCGTGATACTACATGAAATAGTATCGAAATATTGGTAAAAATTTCTATATTTACGTAATATCAAACTACATGAAAAACGTGAGGAGAGTCACTATTTTTCCAAATTTGTGGATTTTAACTTCAAATCATAAAGCGAGGTTTCGTATTATTTAGATCCAAGAAAAGACATATGACAATGTTGTTTCCAATACAAATGATAAAAATCAATGTGTTTTCATTAGAATTAACTAAAATGTTCCTGATTTTCCGTTTATATTACCGATGGAAGATGTACACGTAAAACCGCTATATTCCGGCTGAAACGTCGATATATGCAATAAAAACCGAACTTCTCCTCTTTTCTATATCTAACTCAGTATTTCAACGAGAAACAAATAGATGATTAAAGGTGAAGTATTTAAGTTTATTATCTAATCAATTACGTGTTTGCATCATTCTTATCGTATATTTAATGAATTAATACAAATAAACTGAAAATTCACAAAAACGAGGAAAAACGGCAAAATATTGCCTAATTCGATGATATTCTGTATAAATCACATAAAGGAAAAGGGGATGATAAACGTCAAAATATTGCTAAATTCGATGATGTTTAGTATGAAACAAAATGCAAGAAAACTTGCTTAAAATGCAATATTATGCGAAAATCTGAGATATGAAGGCCAAATCACATATCGTAATACTACATGAAATGGTATCGAAATATTGGTAGAAATGAATATATTTACGTAATATCAAACTACATAAAAAACGTGAAAAACGTCAATGTTATTCCAAATTTGAGGATTTTAACTTCGAATCATAGAGCGAGGTTTCGTATTATTTAGATCCAAGAAAAGACATATGACAATGTTGTTTCCAATACAAATGATAAAAATCAATGTGTTTTCATTAGAATTAACTAAAATGTTCCTGATTTTCCGTTTATATTACCGACGGAAGATGTACACGTAAAACCGCTCTAATCCGGCTGAAACGTCGATATATGCAATAAAAACCGAACTTCTCCCCTTTTCAATATCTTACTCAGTATTTCAACGAGAAACAAATAGATGACTAAAGGTGAAGTATTTAACTTTATTATCTAATCAATTACGTGTTTGCATCATTTTTATCGTATATTTAATGAATTAATACCAACAAACTGAAAATTCACAAAAACGTGGAAAAAAGGCAAAATATTGCCTAATTCGATGATATTTTGTTTAAATCACATAAAGGAAAAGGGGATGATAAACGTCAAAATATTGCTAAATTCGATGATGTTTAGTATGAAACAAAATGCAAGAAATCTTGCTTAAAATGCAATATTATGCAAAAATCTGAGATATGAAGGCCAAATCACATATCGTGATACTACATGAAATAGTATCGAAATATTGGTAAAAATGAATATATTTACGTAATATCAAACTACATGAAAAACGTGAAGAGAGTCATTATTATTCCAAATTTGTGGATTTTAACTTCGAATCATAAAGCGAGGTTTCACATTATTTAGATCCAAGAAAAGACATATGACAATGTTGTTTCCAATACAAATGATAAAAATCAATGTGTTTTCATTAGAATTAACTAAAATGTTCCTGATTTTCCATTTATATTACCGACGGAAGATGTACACTGTAAAACCGCTCTAATCCGGCTGAAACGTCGATATATGAAAAAAAAACGAACTTCTCCCCTTTTCAATATCTTACTCAGTATTTCAACGAGAAACAAATAGATGATTAAAGGTGAAGTATTTAACTTTATTATCTAATCAATTACGTGTTTGCATCATTTTTATCGTATATTTAATGAATTAATACCAATAAACTGAAAATTCACAAAAACGTGGAAAAACGGCAAAATATTGCCTAATTCGATGATATTTTGTTTAAATCACATAAAGGAAAAGGGGATGATAAACGTCAAAATATTGCTAAATTCGATGATGTTTAGTATGAACCAAAATGCAAGAAAACTTGCCCAAAATGCAATATTATGCAAAAATCAGAGATATGAAGGCCAAATCACATATCGTGATACTACGTGAAATAGTATCGAAATATTGGTAAAAATGAATATATTTACGTAATATCAAACTACATGAAAAACGTGAAGAGAGTCACTATTATTCCAAATTTGTGGATTTTAACTTCAAATCATAAATCGAGGTTTCGTATTATTTAGATCCAAGAAAAGACATATGAAAATGTTGTTTCCAATACAAATGATAAAAATCAATGTGTTTTCATTAGAATTAACTAAAATGTTCCTGATTTTCCGTTTATATTACCGATGTAAGATGTACACGTAAAACCGCTCTAATTCCGGCTGAAACGTCGATATATGCAATAAAAACCGAACTTCTCCCCTTTTCAATATCTTACTCAGTATTTCAACGAGAAACAAATAGATGACTAAAGGTGAAGTATTTAACTTTATTATCTAATCAATTACGTGTTTGCATCATTTTTATCGTATATTTAATGAATTAATACCAATAAACTGAAAATTCACAAAAACGTGGAAAAAAGGCAAAATATTGCCTAATTCGATGATATTTTGTTTAAATCACATAAAGGAAAAGGGGATGATAAACGTCAAAATATTGCTAAATTCGATGATGTTTAGTATGAAACAAAATGCAAGAAATCTTGCTTAAAATGCAATATTATGCAAAAATCTGAGATATGAAGGCCAAATCACATATCGTGATACTACATGAAATAGTATCGAAATATTGGTAAAAATGAATATATTTACGTAATATCAAACTACATGAAAAACGTGAAGAGAGTCATTATTATTCCAAATTTGTGGATTTTAACTTCGAATCATAAAGCGAGGTTTCACATTATTTAGATCCAAGAAAAGACATATGACAATGTTGTTTCCAATACAAATGATAAAAATCAAGGTGTTTTCATTAGAATTAACTAAAATGTTCCTGATTTTCCATTTATATTACCGACGGAAGATGTACATTTAAAACCGCTCTAATCCGGCTGAAACTGTCGATATATGAAAAAAAAACGAACTTCTCCCCTTTTCAATATCTTACTCAGTATTTCAACGAGAAACAAATAGATGATTAAAGGTGAAGTATTTAACTTTATTATCTAATCAATTACGTGTTTGCATCATTTTTATCGTATATTTAATGAATTAATACCAATAAACTGAAAATTCACAAAAACGTGGAAAAACGGCAAAATATTGCCTAATTCGATGATATTTTGTTTAAATCACATAAAGGAAAAGGGGATGATAAACGTCAAAATATTGCTAAATTCGATGATGTTTAGTATGAACCAAAATGCAAGAAAACTTGCCCAAAATGCAATATTATGCAAAAATCAGAGATATGAAGGCCAAATCACATATCGTGATACTACGTGAAATAGTATCGAAATATTGGTAAAAATGAATATATTTACGTAATATCAAACTACATGAAAAACGTGAAGAGAGTCACTATTATTCCAAATTTGTGGATTTTAACTTCAAATCATAAATCGAGGTTTCGTATTATTTAGATCCAAGAAAAGACATATGAAAATGTTGTTTCCAATACAAATGATAAAAATCAATGTGTTTTCATTAGAATTAACTAAAATGTTCCTGATTTTCCGTTTATATTACCGATGTAAGATGTACACGTAAAACCGCTTTATTCCGGCTGAAACGTCGATATATGCAATAAAAACCGAACTTCTCCCCTTTTCAATATCTTACTCAGTATTTCAACGAGAAACAAATAGATGACTAAAGGTGAAGTATTTAACTTTATTATCTAATCAATTATGTGTTTGCATCATTTTTATCGTATATTTAATGAATTAATACCAATAAACTGAAAATTCACAAAAACGTGGAAAAACGGCAAAATATTGCCTAATTCGATGATATTTTGTTTAAATCACATAAAGGAAAAGGGGATGATAAACGTCAAAATATTGCTAAATTCGATGATGTTTAGTATGATACAAAATGCAAGAAAACTTTCTTAAAATGCAATATTATGCGAAAATCTGAGATATGAAGGCCAAATCACATTTCGTGATACTACATGAAATAGTATCGAAATATTGGTAAAAATTTATATATTTACGTAATATCAAACTACATGAAAAACGTGAGGAGAGTCACTATTTTTCCAAATTTGTGGATTTTAACTTCAAATCATAAAGCGAGGTTTCGTATTATTTAGATCCAAGAAAAGACATATGACAATGTTGTTTCCAATACAAATGATAAAAATCAATGTGTTTTCATTAGAATTAACTAAAATGTTCCTGATTTTCCGTTTATATTACCGATGGAAGATGTACACGTAAAACCGCTATATTCCGGCTGAAACGTCGATATATGCAATAAAAACCGAACTTCTCCTCTTTTCTATATCTAACTCAGTATTTCAACGAGAAACAAATAGATGATTAAAGGTGAAGTATTTAAGTTTATTATCTAATCAATTACGTGTTTGCATCATTCTTATCGTATATTTAATGAATTAATACAAATAAACTGAAAATTCACAAAAACGAGGAAAAACGGCAAAATATTGCCTAATTCGATGATATTCTGTATAAATCACATAAAGGAAAAGGGGATGATAAACGTCAAAATATTGCTAAATTCGATGATGTTTAGTATGAAACAAAATGCAAGAAAACTTGCTTAAAATGCAATATTATGCTGAAAATCTGAGATATGAAGGCCAAATCACATATCGTAATACTACATGAAATGGTATCGAAATATTGGTAGAAATGAATATATTTACGTAATATCAAACTACATAAAAAACGTGAAAAACGTCAATGTTATTCCAAATTTGAGGATTTTAACTTCGAATCATAGAGCGAGGTTTCGTATTATTTAGATCCAAGAAAAGACATATGACAATGTTGTTTCCAATACAAATGATAAAAATCAATGTGTTTTCATTAGAATTAACTAAAATGTTCCTGATTTTCCGTTTATATTACCGACGGAAGATGTACACGTAAAACCGCTCTAATCCGGCTGAAACGTCGATATATGCAATAAAAACCGAACTTCTCCCCTTTTCAATATCTTACTCAGTATTTCAACGAGAAACAAATAGATGACTAAAGGTGAAGTATTTAACTTTATTATCTAATCAATTACGTGTTTGCATCATTTTTATCGTATATTTAATGAATTAATACCAATAAACTGAAAATTCACAAAAACGTGGAAAAAATGCAAAATATTGCCTAATTCGATGATATTTTGTTTAAATCACATAAAGGAAAAGGGGATGATAAACGTCAAAATATTGCTAAATTCGATGATGTTTAGTATGAAACAAAATGCAAGAAATCTTGCTTAAAATGCAATATTATGCAAAAATCTGAGATATGAAGGCCAAATCACATATCGTGATACTACATGAAATAGTATCGAAATATTGGTAAAAATGAATATATTTACGTAATATCAAACTACATGAAAAACGTGAAGAGAGTCATTATTATTCCAAATTTGTGGATTTTAACTTCGAATCATAAAGCGAGGTTTCAGCATTATTTAGATCCAAGAAAAGACATATGACAATGTTGTTTCCAATACAAATGATAAAAATCAATGTGTTTTCATTAGAATTAACTAAAATGTTCCTGATTTTCCATTTATATTACCGACGGAAGATGTACACGTAAAACCGCTCTAATCCGGCTGAAACGTCGATATATGAAAAAAAAACGAACTTCTCCCCTTTTCAATATCTTACTCAGTATTTCAACGAGAAACAAATAGATGATTAAAGGTGAAGTATTTAACTTTATTATCTAATCAATTACGTGTTTGCATCATTTTTATCGTATATTTAATGAATTAATACCAATAAACTGAAAATTCACAAAAACGTGGAAAAACGGCAAAATATTGCCTAATTCGATGATATTTTGTTTAAATCACATAAAGGAAAAGGGGATGATAAACGTCAAAATATTGCTAAATTCGATGATGTTTAGTATGAACCAAAATGCAAGAAAACTTGCCCAAAATGCAATATTATGCAAAAATCAGAGATATGAAGGCCAAATCACATATCGTGATACTACGTGAAATAGTATCGAAATATTGGTAAAAATGAATATATTTACGGTAATATCAAACTACATGAAAAACGTGAAGAGAGTCACTATTATTCCAAATTTGTGGATTTTAACTTCAAATCATAAATCGAGGTTTCGTATTATTTAGATCCAAGAAAAGACATATGAAAATGTTGTTTCCAATACAAATGATAAAAATCAATGTGTTTTCATTAGAATTAACTAAAATGTTCCTGATTTTCCGTTTATATTACCGATGTAAGATGTACACGTAAAACCGCTCTAATTCCGGCTGAAACGTCGATATATGCAATAAAAACCGAACTTCTCCCCTTTTCAATATCTTACTCAGTATTTCAACGAGAAACAAATAGATGACTAAAGGTGAAGTATTTAACTTTATTATCTAATCAATTACGTGTTTGCATCATTTTTATCGTATATTTAATGAATTAATACCAATAAACTGAAAATTCACAAAAACGTGGAAAAAAGGCAAAATATTGCCTAATTCGATGATATTTTGTTTAAATCACATAAAGGAAAAGGGGATGATAAACGTCAAAATATTGCTAAATTCGATGATGTTTAGTATGAAACAAAATGCAAGAAATCTTGCTTAAAATGCAATATTATGCAAAAATCTGAGATATGAAGGCCAAATCACATATCGTGATACTACATGAAATAGTATCGAAATATTGGTAAAAATGAATATATTTACGTAATATCAAACTACATGAAAAACGTGAAGAGAGTCATTATTATTCCAAATTTGTGGATTTTAACTTCGAATCATAAAGCGAGGTTTCACATTATTTAGATCCAAGAAAAGACATATGACAATGTTGTTTCCAATACAAATGATAAAATTCAAGGTGTTTTCATTAGAATTAACTAAAATGTTCCTGATTTTCCATTTATATTACCGACGGAAGATGTACATTAAAACCGCTCTAATCCGGCTGAAACGTCGATATATGAAAAAAAAACGAACTTCTCCCCTTTTCAATATCTTACTCAGTATTTCAACGAGAAACAAATAGATGATTAAAGGTGAAGTATTTAACTTTATTATCTAATCAATTACGTGTTTGCATCATTTTTATCGTATATTTAATGAATTAATACCAATAAACTGAAAATTCACAAAAACGTGGAAAAACGGCAAAATATTGCCTAATTCGATGATATTTTGTTTAAATCACATAAAGGAAAAGGGGATGATAAACGTCAAAATATTGCTAAATTCGATGATGTTTAGTATGAACCAAAATGCAAGAAAACTTGCCCAAAATGCAATATTATGCAAAAATCAGAGATATGAAGGCCAAATCACATATCGTGATACTACGTGAAATAGTATCGAAATATTGGTAAAAATGAATATATTTAGGTAATATCAAACTACATGAAAAACGTGAAGAGAGTCACTATTATTCCAAATTTGTGGATTTTAACTTCAAATCATAAATCGAGTTTTCGTATTATTTAGATCCAAGAAAAGACATAATGAAAATGTTGTTTCCAATACAAATGATAAAAATCAATGTGTTTTCATTAGAATTAACTAAAATGTTCCTGATTTTCCGTTTAATATTACCGATGTAAGATGTACACGTAAAACCGCTTTATTCCGGCTGAAACGTCGATATATGCAATAAAAACCGAACTTCTCCCCTTTTCAATATCTTACTCAGTATTTCAACGAGAAACAAATAGATGACTAAAGGTGAAGTATTTAAGTTTATTATCTAATCAATTACGTGTTTGCATCATTTTTATCGTATATTTAATGAATTAATACCAATAAACTGAAAATTCACAAAAACGTGGAAAAACGGCAAAATATTGCCTAATTCGATGATATTTTGTTTAAATCACATAAAGGAAAAGGGGATGATTAACGTCAAAATATTGCTAAATTCGATGATGTTTAGTATGATACAAAATGCAAGAAAACTTTCTTAAAATGCAATATTATGCGAAAATCTGAGATATGAAGGCCAAATCACATTTCGTGATACTACATGAAATAGTATCGAAATATTGGTAAAAATTTATATATTTACGTAATATCAAACTACATGAAAAACGTGAGGAGAGTCACTATTTTTCCAAATTTGTGGATTTTAACTTCAAATCATAAAGCGAGGTTTCGTATTATTTAGATCCAAGAAAAGACATATGACAATGTTGTTTCCAATACAAATGATAAAAATCAATGTGTTTTCATTAGAATTAACTAAAATGTTCCTGATTTTCCGTTTATATTACCGATGGAAGATGTACACGTAAAACCGCTATATTCCGGCTGAAACGTCGATATATGCAATAAAAACCGAACTTCTCCCTCTTTTCTATATCTAACTCAGTATTTCAACGAGAAACAAATAGATGATTAAAGGTGAAGTATTTAAGTTTATTATCTAATCAATTACGTGTTTGCATCATTCTTATCGTATATTTAATGAATTAATACAAATAAACTGAAAATTCACAAAAACGAGGAAAAACGGCAAAATATTGCCTAATTCGATGATATTCTGTATAAATCACATAAAGGAAAAGGGGATGATAAACGTCAAAATATTGCTAAATTCGATGATGTTTAGTATGAAACAAAATGCAAGAAAACTTGCTTAAAATGCAATATTATGCGAAAATCTGAGATATGAAGGCCAAATCACATATCGTAATACTACATGAAATGGTATCGAAATATTGGTAGAAATGAATATATTTACGTAATATCAAAGCTACATAAAAAACGTGAAAAACGTCAATGTTATTCCAAATTTGAGGATTTTAACTTCGAATCATAGAGCGAGGTTTCGTATTATTTAGATCCAAGAAAAGACATATGACAATGTTGTTTCCAATACAAATGATAAAAATCAATGTGTTTTCATTAGAATTAACTAAAATGTTCCTGATTTTCCGTTTATATTACCGACGGAAGATGTACACGTAAAACCGCTCTAATCCGGCTGAAACGTCGATATATGCCATAAAAACCGAACTTCTCCCCTTTTCAATATCTTACTCAGTATTTCAACGAGAAACAAATAGATGACTAAAGGTGAAGTATTTAACTTTATTATCTAATCAATTACGTGTTTGCATCATTTTTATCGTATATTTAATGAATTAATACCAATAAACTGAAAATTCACAAAAACGTGGAAAAAATGCAAAATATTGCCTAATTCGATGATATTTTGTTTAAATCACATAAAGGAAAAGGGGATGATAAACGTCAAAATATTGCTAAATTCGATGATGTTTAGTATGAAACAAAATGCAAGAAATCTTGCTTAAAATGCAATATTATGCAAAAATCTGAGATATGAAGGCCAAATCACATATCGTGATACTACATGAAATAGTATCGAAATATTGGTAAAAATGAATATATTTACGTAATATCAAACTACATGAAAAACGTGAAGAGAGTCATTATTATTCCAAATTTGTGGATTTTAACTTCGAATCATAAAGCGAGGTTTCAGCATTATTTAGATCCAAGAAAAGACATATGACAATGTTGTTTCCAATACAAATGATAAAAATCAATGTGTTTTCATTAGAATTAACTAAAATGTTCCTGATTTTCCATTTATATTACCGACGGAAGATGTACACGTAAAACCGCTCTAATCCGGCTGAAACGTCGATATATGAAAAAAAAACGAACTTCTCCCCTTTTCAATATCTTACTCAGTATTTCAACGAGAAACAAATAGATGATTAAAGGTGAAGTATTTAACTTTATTATCTAATCAATTACGTGTTTGCATCATTTTTATCGTATATTTAATGAATTAATACCAATAAACTGAAAATTCACAAAAACGTGGAAAAACGGCAAAATATTGCCTAATTCGATGATATTTTGTTTAAATCACATAAAGGAAAAGGGGATGATAAACGTCAAAATATTGCTAAATTCGATGATGTTTAGTATGAACCAAAATGCAAGAAAACTTGCCCAAAATGCAATATTATGCAAAAATCAGAGATATGAAGGCCAAATCACATATCGTGATACTACGTGAAATAGTATCGAAATATTGGTAAAAATGAATATATTTAGGTAATATCAAACTACATGAAAAACGTGAAGAGAGTCACTATTATTCCAAATTTGTGGATTTTAACTTCAAATCATAAATCGAGGTTTCGTATTATTTAGATCCAAGAAAAGACATAATAAAATGTTGTTTCCAATACAAATGATAAAAATCAATGTGTTTTCATTAGAATTAACTAAAATGTTCCTGATTTTCCGTTAATATTACCGATGTAAGATGTACACGTAAAACCGCTTTATTCCGGCTGAAACGTCGATATATGCAATAAAAACCGAACTTCTCCCCTTTTCAATATCTTACTCAGTATTTCAACGAGAAACAAATAGATGACTAAAGGTGAAGTATTTAAGTTTATTATCTAATCAATTACGTGTTTGCATCATTTTTATCGTATATTTAATGAATTAATACCAATAAACTGAAAATTCACAAAAACGTGGAAAAACGGCAAAATATTGCCTAATTCGATGATATTTTGTTTAAATCACATAAGGAAAAGGGGATGATTAACGTCAAAATATTGCTAAATTCGATGATGTTTAGTATGATACAAAATGCAAGAAAACTTTCTTAAAATGCAATATTATGCGAAAATCTGAGATATGAAGGCCAAATCACATTTCGTGATACTACATGAAATAGTATCGAAATATTGGTAAAAATTTATATATTTACGTAATATCAAACTACATGAAAAACGTGAGGAGAGTCACTATTTTTCCAAATTTGTGGATTTTAACTTCAAATCATAAAGCGAGGTTTCGTATTATTTAGATCCAAGAAAAGACATATGACAATGTTGTTTCCAATACAAATGATAAAAATCAATGTGTTTTCATTAGAATTAACTAAAATGTTCCTGATTTTCCGTTTATATTACCGATGGAAGATGTACACGTAAAACCGCTATATTCCGGCTGAAACGTCGATATATGCAATAAAAACCGAACTTCTCCCCTTTTCTATATCTAACTCAGTATTTCAACGAGAAACAAATAGATGATTAAAGGTGAAGTATTTAAGTTTATTATCTAATCAATTACGTGTTTGCATCATTCTTATCGTATATTTAATGAATTAATACAAATAAACTGAAAATTCACAAAAACGAGGAAAAACGGCAAAATATTGCCTAATTCGATGATATTCTGTATAAATCACATAAAGGAAAAGGGGATGATAAACGTCAAAATATTGCTAAATTCGATGATGTTTAGTATGAAACAAAATGCAAGAAAACTTGCTTAAAATGCAATATTATGCGAAAATCTGAGATATGAAGGCCAAATCACATATCGTAATACTACATGAAATGGTATCGAAATATTGGTAAAATGAATATATTTACGTAATATCAAGCTACATAAAAAACGTGAAAAACGTCAATGTTATTCCAAATTTGAGGATTTTAACTTCGAATCATAGAGCGAGGTTTCGTATTATTTAGATCCAAGAAAAGACATATGACAATGTTGTTTCCAATACAAATGATAAAAATCAATGTGTTTTCATTAGAATTAACTAAAATGTTCCTGATTTTCCGTTTATATTACCGACGGAAGATGTACACGTAAAACCGCTCTAATCCGGCTGAAACGTCGATATATGCAATAAAAACCGAACTTCTCCCCTTTTCAATATCTTACTCAGTATTTCAACGAGAAACAAATAGATGACTAAAGGTGAAGTATTTAACTTTATTATCTAATCAATTACGTGTTTGCATCATTTTTATCGTATATTTAATGAATTAATACCAATAAACTGAAAATTCACAAAAACGTGGAAAAAATGCAAAATATTGCCTAATTCGATGATATTTTGTTTAAATCACATAAAGGAAAAGGGGATGAGAAACGTCAAAATATTGCTAAATTCGATGATGTTTAGTATGAAACAAAATGCAAGAAATCTTGCTTAAAATGCAATATTATGCAAAAATCTGAGATATGAAGGCCAAATCACATATCGTGATACTACATGAAATAGTATCGAAATATTGGTAAAAATGAATATATTTACGTAATATCAAACTACATGAAAAACGTGAAGAGAGTCATTATTATTCCAAATTTGTGGATTTTAACTTCGAATCATAAAGCGAGGTTTCGCATTATTTAGATCCAAGAAAAGACATATGACAATGTTGTTTCCAATACAAATGATAAAAATCAATGTGTTTTCATTAGAATTAACTAAAATGTTCCTGATTTTCCATTTATATTACCGACGGAAGATGTACACGTAAAACCGCTCTAATCCGGCTGAAACGTCGATATATGAAAAAAAAACGAACTTCTCCCCTTTTCAATATCTTACTCAGTATTTCAACGAGAAACAAATAGATGATTAAAGGTGAAGTATTTAACTTTATTATCTAATCAATTACGTGTTTGCATCATTTTTATCGTATATTTAATGAATTAATACCAATAAACTGAAAATTCACAAAAACGTGGAAAAACGGCAAAATATTGCCTAATTCGATGATATTTTGTTTAAATCACATAAAGGAAAAGGGGATGATAAACGTCAAAATATTGCTAAATTCGATGATGTTTAGTATGAACCAAAATGCAAGAAAACTTGCCCAAAATGCAATATTATGCAAAAATCAGAGATATGAAGGCCAAATCACATATCGTGATACTACGTGAAATAGTATCGAAATATTGGTAAAAATGAATATATTTAGGTAATATCAAACTACATGAAAAACGTGAAGAGAGTCACTATTATTCCAAATTTGTGGATTTTAACTTCAAATCATAAATCGAGGTTTCGTATTATTTAGATCCAAGAAAAGACATAATAAAATGTTGTTTCCAATACAAATGATAAAAATCAATGTGTTTTCATTAGAATTAACTAAAATGTTCCTGATTTTCCGTTTATATTACCGATGTAAGATGTACACGTAAAACCGCTTTATTCCGGCTGAAACGTCGATATATGCAATAAAAACCGAACTTCTCCCCTTTTCAATATCTTACTCAGTATTTCAACGAGAAACAAATAGATGACTAAAGGTGAAGTATTTAAGCTTTATTATCTAATCAATTACGTGTTTGCATCATTTTTATCGTATATTTAATGAATTAATACCAATAAACTGAAAATTCACAAAAACGTGGAAAAACGGCAAAATATTGCCTAATTCGATGATATTTTGTTTAAATCACATAAAGGAAAAGGGGATGATTAACGTCAAAATATTGCTAAATTCGATGATGTTTAGTATGATACAAAATGCAAGAAAACTTTCTTAAAATGCAATATTATGCGAAAATCTGAGATATGAAGGCCAAATCACATTTCGTGATACTACATGAAATAGTATCGAAATATTGGTAAAAATTTATATATTTACGTAATATCAAACTACATGAAAAACGTGAGGAGAGTCACTATTTTTCCAAATTTGTGGATTTTAACTTCAAATCATAAAGCGAGGTTTCGTATTATTTAGATCCAAGAAAAGACATATGACAATGTTGTTTCCAATACAAATGATAAAAATCAATGTGTTTTCATTAGAATTAACTAAAATGTTCCTGATTTTCCGTTTATATTACCGATGGAAGATGTACACGTAAAACCGCTATATTCCGGCTGAAACGTCGATATATGCAATAAAAACCGAACTTCTCCCCTTTTCTATATCTAACTCAGTATTTCAACGAGAAACAAATAGATGATTAAAGGTGAAGTATTTAAGTTTATTATCTAATCAATTACGTGTTTGCATCATTCTTATCGTATATTTAATGAATTAATACAAATAAACTGAAAATTCACAAAAACGAGGAAAAACGGCAAAATATTGCCTAATTCGATGATATTCTGTATAAATCACATAAAGGAAAAGGGGATGATAAACGTCAAAATATTGCTAAATTCGATGATGTTTAGTATGAAACAAAATGCAAGAAAACTTGCTTAAAATGCAATATTATGCGAAAATCTGAGATATGAAGGCCAAATCACATATCGTAATACTACATGAAATGGTATCGAAATATTGGTAAAAATGAATATATTTACGTAATATCAAAGCTACATAAAAAACGTGAAAAACGTCAATGTTATTCCAAATTTGAGGATTTTAACTTCGAATCATAGAGCGAGGTTTCGTATTATTTAGATCCAAGAAAAGACATATGACAATGTTGTTTCCAATACAAATGATAAAAATCAATGTGTTTTCATTAGAATTAACTAAAATGTTCCTGATTTTCCGTTTATATTACCGACGGAAGATGTACACGTAAAACCGCTCTAATCCGGCTGAAACGTCGATATATGCAATAAAAACCGAACTTCTCCCCTTTTCAATATCTTACTCAGTATTTCAACGAGAAACAAATAGATGACTAAAGGTGAAGTATTTAACTTTATTATCTAATCAATTACGTGTTTGCATCATTTTTATCGTATATTTAATGAATTAATACCAATAAACTGAAAATTCACAAAAACGTGGAAAAAATGCAAAATATTGCCTAATTCGATGATATTTTGTTTAAATCACATAAAGGAAAAGGGGATGATAAACGTCAAAATATTGCTAAATTCGATGATGTTTAGTATGAAACAAAATGCAAGAAATCTTGCTTAAAATGCAATATTATGCAAAAATCTGAGATATGAAGGCCAAATCACATATCGTGATACTACATGAAATAGTATCGAAATATTGGTAAAAATGAATATATTTACGTAATATCAAACTACATGAAAAACGTGAAGAGAGTCATTATTATTCCAAATTTGTGGATTTTAACTTCGAATCATAAAGCGAGGTTTCGCATTATTTAGATCCAAGAAAAGACATATGACAATGTTGTTTCCAATACAAATGATAAAAATCAATGTGTTTTCATTAGAATTAACTAAAATGTTCCTGATTTTCCATTTATATTACCGACGGAAGATGTACACGTAAAACCGCTCTAATCCGGCTGAAACGTCGATATATGAAAAAAAACGAACTTCTCCCCTTTTCAATATCTTACTCAGTATTTCAACGAGAAACAAATAGATGATTAAAGGTGAAGTATTTAACTTTATTATCTAATCAATTACGTGTTTGCATCATTTTTATCGTATATTTAATGAATTAATACCAATAAACTGAAAATTCACAAAAACGTGGAAAAACGGCAAAATATTGCCTAATTCGATGATATTTTGTTTAAATCACATAAAGGAAAAGGGGATGATAAACGTCAAAATATTGCTAAATTCGATGATGTTTAGTATGAACCAAAATGCAAGAAAACTTGCCCAAAATGCAATATTATGCAAAAATCAGAGATATGAAGGCCAAATCACATATCGTGATACTACGTGAAATAGTATCGAAATATTGGTAAAAATGAATATATTTAGGTAATATCAAACTACATGAAAAACGTGAAGAGAGTCACTATTATTCCAAATTTGTGGATTTTAACTTCAAATCATAAATCGAGGTTTCGTATTATTTAGATCCAAGAAAAGACATAATAAAATGTTGTTTCCAATACAAATGATAAAAATCAATGTGTTTTCATTAGAATTAACTAAAATGTTCCTGATTTTCCGTTTTATTACCGATGTAAGATGTACACGTAAAACCGCTTTATTCCGGCTGAAACGTCGATATATGCAATAAAAACCGAACTTTTCCCCTTTTCAATATCTTACTCAGTATTTCAACGAGAAACAAATAGATGACTAAAGGTGAAGTATTTAAGTTTATTATCTAATCAATTACGTGTTTGCATCATTTTTATCGTATATTTAATGAATTAATACCAATAAACTGAAAATTCACAAAAACGTGGAAAAACGGCAAAATATTGCCTAATTCGATGATATTTTGTTTAAATCACATAAAGGAAAAGGGGATGATTAACGTCAAAATATTGCTAAATTCGATGATGTTTAGTATGATACAAAATGCAAGAAAACTTTCTTAAAATGCAATATTATGCGAAAATCTGAGATATGAAGGCCAAATCACATTTCGTGATACTACATGAAATAGTATCGAAATATTGGTAAAAATTTATATATTTACGTAATATCAAACTACATGAAAAACGTGAGGAGAGTCACTATTTTTCCAAATTTGTGGATTTTAACTTCAAATCATAAAGCGAGGTTTCGTATTATTTAGATCCAAGAAAAGACATATGACAATGTTGTTTCCAATACAAATGATAAAAATCAATGTGTTTTCATTAGAATTAACTAAAATGTTCCTGATTTTCCGTTTATATTACCGATGGAAGATGTACACGTTAAACCGCTATATTCCGGCTGAAACGTCGATATATGCAATAAAAACCGAACTTCTCCCCTTTTCTATATCTAACTCAGTATTTCAACGAGAAACAAATAGATGATTAAAGGTGAAGTATTTAAGTTTATTATCTAATCAATTACGTGTTTGCATCATTCTTATCGTATATTTAATGAATTAATACAAATAAACTGAAAATTCACAAAAACGAGGAAAAACGGCAAAATATTGCCTAATTCGATGATATTCTGTATAAATCACATAAAGGAAAAGGGGATGATAAACGTCAAAATATTGCTAAATTCGATGATGTTTAGTATGAAACAAAATGCAAGAAAACTTGCTTAAAATGCAATATTATGCGAAAATCTGAGATATGAAGGCCAAATCACATATCGTAATACTACATGAAATGGTATCGAAATATTGGTAGAAATGAATATATTTACGTAATATCAAACTACATAAAAAACGTGAAAAACGTCAATGTTATTCCAAATTTGAGGATTTTAACTTCGAATCATAGAGCGAGGTTTCGTATTATTTAGATCCAAGAAAAGACATATGACAATGTTGTTGCCAATACAAATGATAAAAATCAATGTGTTTTCATTAGAATTAACTAAAATGTTCCTGATTTTCCGTTTATATTACCGACGGAAGATGTACACGTAAAACCGCTCTAATCCGGCTGAAACGTCGATATATGCAATAAAAACCGAACTTCTCCCCTTTTCAATATCTTACTCAGTATTTCAACGAGAAACAAATAGATGACTAAAGGTCAAGTATTTAACTTTATTATCTAATCAATTACGTGTTTGCATCATTTTTATCGTATATTTAATGAATTAATACCAATAAACTGAAAATTCACAAAAACGTGGAAAAAAGGCAAAATATTGCCTAATTCGATGATATTTTGTTTAAATCACATAAAGGAAAAGGGGATGATAAACGTCAAAATATTGCTAAATTCGATGATGTTTAGTATGAAACAAAATGCAAGAAATCTTGCTTAAAATGCAATATTATGCAAAAATCTGAGATATGAAGGCCAAATCACATATCGTGATACTACATGAAATAGTATCGAAATATTGGTAAAAATGAATATATTTACGTAATATCAAACTACATGAAAAACGTGAAGAGAGTCATTATTATTCCAAATTTGTGGATTTTAACTTCGAATCATAAAGCGAGGTTTCACATTATTTAGATCCAAGAAAAGACATATGACAATGTTGTTTCCAATACAAATGATAAAAATCAAGGTGTTTTCATTAGAATTAACTAAAATGTTCCTGATTTTCCATTTATATTACCGACGGAAGATGTACATGTAAAACCGCTCTAATCCGGCTGAAACGTCGATATATGAAAAAAAAACGAACTTCTCCCCTTTTCAATATCTTACTCAGTATTTCAACGAGAAACAAATAGATGATTAAAGGTGAAGTATTTAACTTTATTATCTAATCAATTACGTGTTTGCATCATTTTTATCGTATATTTAATGAATTAATACCAATAAACTGAAAATTCACAAAAACGTGGAAAAACGGCAAAATATTGCCTAATTCGATGATATTTTGTTTAAATCACATAAAGGAAAAGGGGATGATAAACGTCAAAATATTGCTAAATTCGATGATGTTTAGTATGAACCAAAATGCAAGAAAACTTGCCCAAAATGCAATATTATGCAAAAATCAGAGATATGAAGGCCAAATCACATATCGTGATACTACGTGAAATAGTATCGAAATATTGGTAAAAATGAATATATTTAGGTAATATCAAACTACATGAAAAACGTGAAGAGAGTCACTATTATTCCAAATTTGTGGATTTTAACTTCAAATCATAAATCGAGGTTTCGTATTATTTAGATCCAAGAAAAGACATATGAAAATGTTGTTTCCAATACAAATGATAAAAATCAATGTGTTTTCATTAGAATTAACTAAAATGTTCCTGATTTTCCGTTTATATTACCGATGTAAGATGTACACGTAAAACCGCTTTATTCCGGCTGAAACGTCGATATATGCAATAAAAACCGAACTTCTCCCCTTTTCAATATCTTACTCAGTATTTCAAAGAGAAACAAATAGATTGACTAAAGGTGAAGTATTCAAGTTTATTATCTAATCAATTACGTGTTTGCATCATTTTTATCGTATATTTAATGAATTAATACCAATAAACTGAAAATTCACAAAAACGTGGAAAAACGGCAAAATATTGCCTAATTCGATGATATTTTGTTTAAATCACATAAAGGAAAAGGGGATGATTAACGTCAAAATATTGCTAAATTCGATGATGTTTAGTATGATACAAAATGCAAGAAAACTTTCTTAAAATGCAATATTATGCGAAAATCTGAGATATGAAGGCCAAATCACATTTCGTGATACTACATGAAATAGTATCGAAATATTGGTAAAAATTTATATATTTACGTAATATCAAACTACATGAAAAACGTGAGGAGAGTCACTATTTTTCCAAATTTGTGGATTTTAACTTCAAATCATAAAGCGAGGTTTCGTATTATTTAGATCCAAGAAAAGACATATGAGAATGTTGTTTCCAATACAAATGATAAAAATCAATGTGTTTTCATTAGAATTAACTAAAATGTTCCTGATTTTCCGTTTATATTACCGATGGAAGATGTACACGTAAAACCTGCTATATTCCGGCTGAAACGTCGATATATGCAATAAAAACCGAACTTCTCCTCTTTTCTATATCTAACTCAGTATTTCAACGAGAAACAAATAGATGATTAAAGGTGAAGTATTTAAGTTTATTATCTAATCAATTACGTGTTTGCATCATTCTTATCGTATATTTAATGAATTAATACAAATAACTGAAAATTCACAAAAACGAGGAAAAACGGCAAAATATTGCCTAATTCGATGATATTCTGTATAAATCACATAAAGGAAAAGGGGATGATAAACGTCAAAATATTGCTAAATTCGATGATGTTTAGTATGAAACAAAATGCAAGAAAACTTGCTTAAAATGCAATATTATGCGAAAATCTGAGATATGAAGGCCAAATCACATATCGTAATACTACATGAAATGGTATCGAAATATTGGTAAAAATGAATATATTTACGTAATATCAAGCTACATAAAAAACGTGAAAAACGTCAATGTTATTCCAAATTTGAGGATTTTAACTTCGAATCATAGAGCGAGGTTTCGTATTATTTAGATCCAAGAAAAGACATATGACAATGTTGTTTCCAATACAAATGATAAAAATCAATGTGTTTTCATTAGAATTAACTAAAATGTTCCTGATTTTCCGTTTATATTACCGACGGAAGATGTACACGTAAAACCGCTCTAATCCGGCTGAAACGTCGATATATGCAATAAAAACCGAACTTCTCCCCTTTTCAATATCTTACTCAGTATTTCAACGAGAAACAAATAGATGACTAAAGGTGAAGTATTTAACTTTATTATCTAATCAATTACGTGTTTGCATCATTTTTATCGTATATTTAATGAATTAATACCAATAAACTGAAAATTCACAAAAACGTGGAAAAAAGGCAAAATATTGCCTAATTCGATGATATTTTGTTTAAATCACATAAAGGAAAAGGGGATGATAAACGTCAAAATATTGCTAAATTCGATGATGTTTAGTATGAAACAAAATGCAAGAAATCTTGCTTAAAATGCAATATTATGCAAAAATCTGAGATATGAAGGCCAAATCACATATCGTGATACTACATGAAATAGTATCGAAATATTGGTAAAAATGAATATATTTACGTAATATCAAACTACATGAAAAACGTGAAGAGAGTCATTATTATTCCAAATTTGTGGATTTTAACTTCGAATCATAAAGCGAGGTTTCACATTATTTAGATCCAAGAAAAGACATATGACAATGTTGTTTCCAATACAAATGATAAAAATCAAGGTGTTTTCATTAGAATTAACTAAAATGTTCCTGATTTTCCATTTATATTACCGACGGAAGATGTACATGTAAAACCGCTCTAATCCGGCTGAAACGTCGATATATGAAAAAAAAACGAACTTCTCCCCTTTTCAATATCTTACTCAGTATTTCAACGAGAAACAAATAGATGATTAAAGGTGAAGTATTTAACTTTATTATCTAATCAATTACGTGTTTGCATCATTTTTATCGTATATTTAATGAATTAATACCAATAAACTGAAAATTCACAAAAACGTGGAAAAACGGCAAAATATTGCCTAATTCGATGATATTTTGTTTAAATCACATAAAGGAAAAGGGGATGATAAACGTCAAAATATTGCTAAATTCGATGATGTTTAGTATGAACCAAAATGCAAGAAAACTTGCCCAAAATGCAATATTATGCAAAAATCAGAGATATGAAGGCCAAATCACATATCGTGATACTACGTGAAATAGTATCGAAATATTGGTAAAAATGAATATATTTAGGTAATATCAAACTACATGAAAAACGTGAAGAGAGTCACTATTATTCCAAATTTGTGGATTTTAACTTCAAATCATAAATCGAGGTTTCGTATTATTTAGATCCAAGAAAAGACATATGAAAATGTTGTTTCCAATACAAATGATAAAAATCAATGTGTTTTCATTAGAATTAACTAAAATGTTCCTGATTTTCCGTTTATATTACCGATGTAAGATGTACACGTAAAACCGCTTTATTCCGGCTGAAACGTCGATATATGCAATAAAAACCGAACTTCTCCCCTTTTCAATATCTTACTCAGTATTTCAAAGAGAAACAAATAGATGACTAAAGGTGAAGTATTTAAGTTTATTATCTAATCAATTACGTGTTTGCATCATTTTTATCGTATATTTAATGAATTAATACCAATAAACTGAAAATTCACAAAAACGTGGAAAAACGGCAAAATATTGCCTAATTCGATGATATTTTGTTTAAATCACATAAAGGAAAAGGGGATGATTAACGTCAAAATATTGCTAAATTCGATGATGTTTAGTATGATACAAAATGCAAGAAAACTTTCTTAAAATGCAATATTATGCGAAAATCTGAGATATGAAGGCCAAATCACATTTCGTGATACTACATGAAATAGTATCGAAATATTGGTAAAAATTTATATATTTACGTAATATCAAACTACATGAAAAACGTGAGGAGAGTCACTATTTTTCCAAATTTGTGGATTTTAACTTCAAATCATAAAGCGAGGTTTCGTATTATTTAGATCCAAGAAAAGACATATGACAATGTTGTTTCCAATACAAATGATAAAAATCAATGTGTTTTCATTAGAATTAACTAAAATGTTCCTGATTTTCCGTTTATATTACCGATGGAAGATGTACACGTAAAACCGCTATATTCCGGCTGAAACGTCGATATATGCAATAAAAACCGAACTTCTCCCCTTTTCTATATCTTACTCAGTATTTCAACGAGAAACAAATAGATGATTAAAGGTGAAGTATTTAACTTTATTATCTAATCAATTATGTGTTTGCATCATTTTATCGTATATTTAATGAATTAATACCAATAAACTGAAAATTCACAAAAACGTGGAAAAACGGCAAAATATTGCCTAATTCGATGATATTTTGTTTAAATCACATAAAGGAAAAGGGGATGATAAACGTCAAAATATTGCTAAATTCGATGATGTTTAGTATGATACAAAATGCAAGAAAACTTGCTTAAAATGCAATATTATGCGAAAATCTGAGATATGAAGGCCAAATCACATATCGTGATACTACATGAAATAGTATCGAAATATTGGTAAAAATTAATATATTTACGTAATATCAAACTACATGAAAAACGTGAGAAGAGTCACTATTTATTCCAAATTTGTGGATTTTAACTTCAAATCATAAAGCGAGGTTTCGTATTATTTAGATCCAAGAAAAGACATATGACAATGTTGTTTCCAATACAAATGATAAAAATCAATGTGTTTTCATTAGAATTAACTAAAATGTTCCTGATTTTCCGTTTATATTACCGATGGAAGATGTACACGTAAAACCGCTATATTCCGGCTGAAACGTCGATATATGCAATAAAAACCGAACTTCTCCCTCTTTTCTAATATCTTACTCAGTATTTCAACGAGAAACAAATAGATGATTAAAGGTGAAGTATTTAAGTTTATTATCTAATCAATTACGTGTTTGCATCATTCTTATCGTATATTTAATGAATTAATACAAATAAACTGAAAATTCACAAAAACGAGGAAAAAACGGCAAAATATTGCCTAATTCGATGATATTCTGTATAAATCACATAAAGGAAAAGGGGATGATAAACGTCAAAATATTGCTAAATTCGATGATGTTTAGTATGAAACAAAATGCAAGAAAATCTTGCTTAAAATGCAATATTATGCGAAAATCTGAGATATGAAGGCCAAATCACATATCGTAATACTACATGAAATGGTATCGAAATATTGGTAAAAATGAATATATTTACGTAATATCAAAGCTACATAAAAAACGTGAAAACGTCAATGTTATTCCAAATTTGAGGATTTTAACTTCGAATCATAGAGCGAGGTTTCGTATTATTTAGATCCAAGAAAAGACATATGACAATGTTGTTTCCAATACAAATGATAAAAATCAATGTGTTTTCATTAGAATTAACTAAAATGTTCCTGATTTTCCGTTTATATTACCGACGGAAGATGTACACGTAAAACCGCTCTAATCCGGCTGAAACGTCGATATATGCAATAAAAACCGAACTTCTCCCCTTTTCAATATCTTACTCAGTATTTCAACGAGAAACAAATAGATGACTAAAGGTGAAGTATTTAACTTTATTATCTAATCAATTACGTGTTTGCATCATTTTTATCGTATATTTAATGAATTAATACCAATAAACTGAAAATTCACAAAAACGTGGAAAAAAGGCAAAATATTGCCTAATTCGATGATATTTTGTTTAAATCACATAAAGGAAAAGGGGATGATAAACGTCAAAATATTGCTAAATTCGATGATGTTTAGTATGAAACAAAATGCAAGAAATCTTGCTTAAAATGCAATATTATGCGAAAATCTGAGATATGAAGGCCAAATCACATATCGTGATACTACATGAAATAGTATCGAAATATTGGTAAAAATGAATATATTTACGTAATATCAAACTACATGAAAAACGTGAAGAGAGTCATTATTATTCCAAATTTGTGGATTTTAACTTCGAATCATAAAGCGAGGTTTCGTATTATTTAGATCCAAGAAAAGACATATGACAATGTTGTTTCCAATACAAATGATAAAAATCAATGTGTTTTCATTAGAATTAACTAAAATGTTCCTGATTTTCCGTTTATATTACCGACGGAAGATGTACACGTAAAACCGCTCTAATCCGGCTGAAACGTCGATATATGCAATAAAAAACGAACTTCTCCCCTTTTCAATATCTTACTCAGTATTTCAACGAGAAACAAATAGATGATTAAAGGTGAAGTATTTAACTTTATTATCTAATCAATTACGTGTTTGCATCATTTTTATCGTATATTTAATGAATTAATACCAATAAACTGAAAATTCACAAAAACGTGGAAAAACGGCAAAATATTGCCTAATTCGATGATATTTTGTTTAAATCACATAAAGGAAAAGGGGATGATAAACGTCAAAATATTGCTAAATTCGATGATGTTTAGTATGAAACAAAATGCAAGAAAATCTTGCTTAAAATGCAATATTATGCAAAAATCTGAGATATGAAGGCCAAATCACATATCGTGATACTACATGAAATAGTATCGAAATATTGGTAAAAATGAATATATTTACGTAATATCAAACTACATGAAAAACGTGAAGAGAGTCACTATTATTCCAAATTTGTGGATTTTAACTTCGAAATCATAAAGCGAGGTTTCATATTATTTAGATCCAAGAAAAGACATATGACAATGTTGTTTCCAATACAAATGATAAAAATCAATGTGTTTTCATTAGAATTAACTAAAATGTTCCTGATTTTCCGTTTATATTACCGATGGAAGATGTACACGTAAAACCGCTCTAATCCGGCTGAAACGTCGATATATGCAATAAAAAACGAACTTCTCCCCTTTTCAATATCTTACTCAGTATTTCAACGAGAAACAAATAGATGACTTAAAGGTGAAGTATTTAACTTTATTATCTAATCAATTACGTGTTTGCATCATTTTTATCGTATATTTAATGAATTAATACCAATAAACTGAAAATTCACAAAAACGTGGAAAAACGGCAAAATATTGCCTAATTCGATGATATTTTGTTTAAATCACATAAAGGAAAAGGGGATGATAAACGTCAAAATATTGCTAAATTCGATGATGTTTAGTATGAACCAAAATGCAAGAAAACTTGCCTTAAAATGCAATATTATGCGAAAAATCATGAGATATGAAGGCCAAATCACATATCGTGATACTACAGTGAAATAGTATCGAAATATTGGTAAAAATGAATATATTTACGTAATATCAAACTACATGAAAAACGTGAAGAGAGTCACTATTATTCCAAATTTGTGGATTTTAACTTCAAATCATAAAGCGAGGTTTCGTATTATTTAGATCCAAGAAAAGACATATGACAATGTTGTTTCCAATACAAATGATAAAAATCAATGTGTTTTCATTAGAATTAACTAAAATGTTCCTGATTTTCCGTTTATATTACCGATGGAAGATGTACACGTAAAACCGCTATATTCCGGCTGAAACGTCGATATATGCAATAAAAACCGAACTTCTCCCCTTTTCTATATCTAACTCAGTATTTCAACGAGAAACAAATAGATGATTAAAGGCGAAGTATTTAAGTTTATTATCTAATCAATTACGTGTTTGCATCATTCTTATCGTATATTTAATGAATTAATACAAATAAACTGAAAATTCACAAAAACGTGAAAAACGGCAAAATATTGCCTAATTCGATGATATTCTGTATAAATCACATAAAGGAAAAGGGGATGATAAACGTCAAAATATTGCTAAATTCGATGATGTTTAGTATGAAACAAAATGCAAGAAATCTTGCTTAAAATGCAATATTATGCGAAAATCTGAGATATGAAGGCCAAATCACATATCGTAATACTACATGAAATGGTATCGAAATATTGGTAAAAATGAATATATTTACGTAATATCAAACTACATAAAAAACGTGAAAAACGTCAATGTTATTCCAAATTTGAGGATTTTAACTTCGAATCATAGAGCGAGGTTTCGTATTATTTAGATCCAAGAAAAGACATATGACAATGTTGTTTCCAATACAAATGATAAAAATCAATGTGTTTTCATTAGAATTAACTAAAATTTTCCTGATTTTCCGTTTATATTACCGACGGAAGATGTACACGTAAAACCGCTCTAATCCGCCTGAAACGTCGATATATGCAATAAAAACCGAACTTCTCCCCTTTTCAATATCTTACTCAGTATTTCAACGAGAAACAAATAGATGACTAAAGGTGAAGTATTTAACTTTATTATCTAATCAATTACGTGTTTGCATCATTTTTATCGTATATTTAATGAATTAATACCAATAAACTGAAAATTCACAAAAACGTGGAAAAAAGGCAAAATATTGCCTAATTCGATGATATTTTGTTTAAATCACATAAAGGAAAAGGGGATGATAAACGTCAAAATATTGCTAAATTCGATGATGTTTAGTATGAAACAAAATGCAAGAAATCTTTCTTAAAATGCAATATTATGCAAAAATCTGAGATATGAAGGCCAAATCACATATCGTGATACTACATGAAATAGTATCGAAATATTGGTAAAAATTTATATATTTACGTAATATCAAACTACATGAAAAACGTGAGGAGAGTCACTATTTTTCCAAATTTGTGGATTTTAACTTCAAATCATAAAGCGAGGTTTCGTATTATTTAGATCCAAGAAAAGACATATGACAATGTTGTTTCCAATACAAATGATAAAAATCAATGTGTTTTCATTAGAATTAACTAAAATGTTCCTGATTTTCCGTTTATATTACCGATGGAAGATGTACACGTAAAACCGCTATATTCCGGCTGAAACGTCGATATATGCAATAAAAACCGAACTTCTCCTCTTTTCTATATCTAACTCAGTATTTCAACGAGAAACAAATAGATGATTAAAGGTGAAGTATTTAAGTTTATTATCTAATCAATTACGTGTTTGCATCATTCTTATCGTATATTTAATGAATTAATACAAATAAACTGAAAATTCACAAAAACGAGGAAAAACGGCAAAATATTGCCTAATTCGATGATATTCTGTATAAATCACATAAAGGAAAAGGGGATGATAAACGTCAAAATATTGCTAAATTCGATGATGTTTAGTATGAAACAAAATGCAAGAAAACTTGCTTAAAATGCAATATTATGCGAAAATCTGAGATATGAAGGCCAAATCACATATCGTAATACTACATGAAATGGTATCGAAATATTGGTAGAAATGAATATATTTACGTAATATCAAACTACATAAAAAACGTGAAAAACGTCAATGTTATTCCAAATTTGAGGATTTTAACTTCGAATCATAGAGCGAGGTTTCGTATTATTTAGATCCAAGAAAAGACATATGACAATGTTGTTTCCAATACAAATGATAAAAATCAATGT
The DNA here is from genome assembly GCF_040958095.1 of Procambarus clarkii. Lineage (NCBI taxonomy): Eukaryota > Metazoa > Arthropoda > Malacostraca > Decapoda > Cambaridae > Procambarus > Procambarus clarkii. Next base: position 17,844 of record NW_027190273.1, on the reverse strand, counting down.
GTTTTCATTAGAATTAACTAAAATTTTCCTGATTTTCCGTTTATATTACCGACGGAAGATGTACACGTAAAACCGCTCTAATCCGCTTGAACGTCGATATATGCAATAAAAACCGAACTTCTCCCCTTTTCAATATCTTACTCAGTATTTCAACGAGAAACAAATAGATGACTAAAGGTGAAGTATTTAACTTTATTATCTAATCAATTACGTGTTTGCATCATTTTTATCGTATATTTAATGAATTAATACCAATAAACTGAAAATTCACAAAAACGTGGAAAAAAGGCAAAATATTGCCTAATTCGATGATATTTTGTTTAAATCACATAAAGGAAAAGGGGATGATAAACGTCAAAATATTGCTAAATTCGATGATGTTTAGTATGAAACAAAATGCAAGAAATCTTTCTTAAAATGCAATATTATGCAAAAATCTGAGATATGAAGGCCAAATCACATATCGTGATACTACATGAAATAGTATCGAAATATTGGTAAAAATTTATATATTTACGTAATATCAAACTACATGAAAAACGTGAGGAGAGTCACTATTTTTCCAAATTTGTGGATTTTAACTTCAAATCATAAAGCGAGGTTTCGTATTATTTAGATCCAAGAAAAGACATATGACAATGTTGTTTCCAATACAAATGATAAAAATCAATGTGTTTTCATTAGAATTAACTAAAATGTTCCTGATTTTCCGTTTATATTACCGATGGAAGATGTACACGTAAAACCGCTATATTCCGGCTGAAACGTCGATATATGCAATAAAAACCGAACTTCTCCTCTTTTCTATATCTAACTCAGTATTTCAACGAGAAACAAATAGATGATTAAAGGTGAAGTATTTAAGTTTATTATCTAATCAATTACGTGTTTGCATCATTCTTATCGTATATTTAATGAATTAATACAAATAAACTGAAAATTCACAAAAACGAGGAAAAACGGCAAAATATTGCCTAATTCGATGATATTCTGTATAAATCACATAAAGGAAAAGGGGATGATAAACGTCAAAATATTGCTAAATTCGATGATGTTTAGTATGAAACAAAATGCAAGAAAACTTGCTTAAAATGCAATATTATGCGAAAATCTGAGATATGAAGGCCAAATCACATATCGTAATACTACATGAAATGGTATCGAAATATTGGTAGAAATGAATATATTTACGTAATATCAAACTACATAAAAAACGTGAAAAACGTCAATGTTATTCCAAATTTGAGGATTTTAACTTCGAATCATAGAGCGAGGTTTCGTATTATTTAGATCCAAGAAAAGACATATGACAATGTTGTTTCCAATACAAATGATAAAAATCAATGTGTTTTCATTAGAATTAACTAAAATGTTCCTGATTTTCCGTTTATATTACCGACGGAAGATGTACACGTAAAACCGCTCTAATCCGGCTGAAACGTCGATATATGCAATAAAAACCGAACTTCTCCCCTTTTGAATATCTTACTCAGTATTTCAACGAGAAACAAATAGATGACTAAAGGTGAAGTATTTAACTTTATTATCTAATCAATTACGTGTTTGCATCATTTTTATCGTATATTTAATGAATTAATACCAATAAACTGAAAATTCACAAAAACGTGGAAAAAAGGCAAAATATTGCCTAATTCGATGATATTTTGTTTAAATCACATAAAGGAAAAGGGGATGATAAACGTCAAAATATTGCTAAATTCGATGATGTTTAGTATGAAACAAAATGCAAGAAATCTTGCTTAAAATGCAATATTTTGCAAAAATCTGAGATATGAAGGCCAAATCACATATCTTGATACTAAATGAAATAGTATCGAAATATTGGTAAAAATGAATATATTTACGTAATATCAAACTACATGAAAAACGTGAAGAGAGTCATTATTATTCCAAATTTGTGGATTTTAACTTCGAATCATAAAGCGAGGTTTCACATTATTTAGATCCAAGAAAAGACATATGACAATGTTGTTTCCAATACAAATGATAAAAATCAAGGTGTTTTCATTAGAATTAACTAAAATGTTCCTGATTTTCCATTTATATTACCGACGGAAGATGTACATGTAAAACCGCTCTAATCCGGCTGAAACGTCGATATATGAAAAAAAAACGAATTTCTCCCCTTTTCAATATCTTACTCAGTATTTCAACGAGAAACAAATAGATGATTAAAGGTGAAGTATTTAACTTTATTATCTAATCAATTACGTGTTTGCATCATTTTTATCGTATATTTAATGAATTAATACCAATAAACTGAAAATTCACAAAAACGTGGAAAAACGGCAAAATATTGCCTAATTCGATGATATTTTGTTTAAATCACATAAAGGAAAAGGGGATGATAAACGTCAAAATATTGCTAAATTCGATGATGTTTAGTATGAACCAAAATGCAAGAAAACTTGCCCAAAATGCAATATTATGCAAAAATCAGAGATATGAAGGCCAAATCACATATCGTGATACTACGTGAAATAGTATCGAAATATTGGTAAAAATGAATATATTTAGGTAATATCAAACTATATGAAAAACGTGAAGAGAGTCACTATTATTCCAAATTTGTGGATTTTAACTTCAAATCATAAATCGAGGTTTCGTATTATTTAGATCCAAGAAAAGACATAATAAAATGTTGTTTCCAATACAAATGATAAAAATCAATGTGTTTTCATTAGAATTAACTAAAATGTTCCTGATTTTCCGTTTATATTACCGATGTAAGATGTACACGTAAAACCGCTTTATTCCGGCTGAAACGTCGATATATGCAATAAAAACCGAACTTCTCCCCTTTTCAATATCTTACTCAGTATTTCAACGAGAAACAAATAGATGACTAAAGGTGAAGTATTTAAGTTTATTATCTAATCAATTACGTGTTTGCATCATTTTTATCGTATATTTAATGAATTAATACCAATAAACTGAAAATTCACAAAAACGTGGAAAAAACGGCAAAATATTGCCTAATTCGATGATATTTTGTTTAAATCACATAAAGGAAAAGGGGATGATTAACGTCAAAATATTGCTAAATTCGATGATGTTTAGTATGATACAAAATGCAAGAAAACTTTCTTAAAATGCAATATTATGCGAAAATCTGAGATATGAAGGCCAAATCACATTTCGTGATACTACATGAAATAGTATCGAAATATTGGTAAAAATTTATATATTTACGTAATATCAAACTACATGAAAAACGTGAGGAGAGTCACTATTTTTCCAAATTTGTGGATTTTAACTTCAAATCATAAAGCGAGGTTTCGTATTATTTAGATCCAAGAAAAGACATATGACAATGTTGTTTCCAATACAAATGATAAAAATCAATGTGTTTTCATTAGAATTAACTAAAATGTTCCTGATTTTCCGTTAATATTACCGATGGAAGATGTACACGTAAAACCGCTATATTCCGGCTGAAACGTCGATATATGCAATAAAAACCGAACTTCTCCCCTTTTCTATATCTAACTCAGTATTTCAACGAGAAACAAATCGATGATTAAAGGTGAAGTATTTAAGTTTATTATCTAATCAATTACGTGTTTGCATCATTCTTATCGTATATTTAATGAATTAATACAAATAAACTGAAAATTCACAAAAACGAGGAAAAACGGCAAAATATTGCCTAATTCGATGATATTCTGTATAAATCACATAAAGGAAAAGGGGATGATAAACGTCAAAATATTGCTAAATTCGATGATGTTTAGTATGAAACAAAATGCAAGAAAACTTGCTTAAAATGCAATATTATGCGAAAATCTGAGATATGAAGGCCAAATCACATATCGTAATACTACATGAAATGGTATCGAAATATTGGTAAAAATGAATATATTTACGTAATATCAAGCTACATAAAAAACGTGAAAAACGTCAATGTTATTCCAAATTTGAGGATTTTAACTTCGAATCATAGAGCGAGGTTTCGTATTATTTAGATCCAAGAAAAGACATATGACAATGTTGTTTCCAATACAAATGATAAAAATCAATGTGTTTTCATTAGAATTAACTAAAATGTTCCTGATTTTCCGTTTATATTACCGACGGAAGATGTACACGTAAAACCACTCTAATCCGGCTGAAACGTCGATATATGCAATAAAAACCGAACTTCTCCCCTTTTCAATATCTTACTCAGTATTTCAACGAGAAACAAATAGATGACTAAAGGTGAAGTATTTAACTTTATTATCTAATCAATTACGTGTTTGCATCATTTTTATCGTATATTTAATGAATTAATACCAATAAACTGAAAATTCACAAAAACGTGGAAAAAATGCAAAATATTGCCTAATTCGATGATATTTTGTTTAAATCACATAAAGGAAAAGGGGATGAGAAACGTCAAAATATTGCTAAATTCGATGATGTTTAGTATGAAACAAAATGCAAGAAATCTTGCTTAAAATGCAATATTATGCAAAAATCTGAGATATGAAGGCCAAATCACATATCGTGATACTACATGAAATAGTATCGAAATATTGGTAAAAATGAATATATTTACGTAATATCAAACTACATGAAAAACGTGAAGAGAGTCATTATTATTCCAAATTTGTGGATTTTAACTTCGAATCATAAAGCGAGGTTTCGCATTATTTAGATCCAAGAAAAGACATATGACAATGTTGTTTCCAATACAAATGATAAAAATCAATGTGTTTTCATTAGAATTAACTAAAATGTTCCTGATTTTCCGTTTATATTACCGATGTAAGATGTACACGTAAAACCGCTTTATTCCGGCTGAAACGTCGATATATGCAATAAAAACCGAACTTCTCCCCTTTTCAATATCTTACTCAGTATTTCAACGAGAAACAAATAGATGACTAAAGGTGAAGTATTTAACTTTATTATCTAATCAATTATGTGTTTGCATCATTTTTATCGTATATTTAATGAATTAATACCAATAAACTGAAAATTCACAAAAACGTGGAAAAACGGCAAAATATTGCCTAATTCGATGATATTTTGTTTAAATCACATAAAGGAAAAGGGGATGATAAACGTCAAAATATTGCTAAATTCGATGATGTTTAGTATGATACAAAATGCAAGAAAACTTTCTTAAAATGCAATATTATGCGAAAATCTGAGATATGAAGGCCAAATCACATTTCGTGATACTACATGAAATAGTATCGAAATATTGGTAAAAATTTCTATATTTACGTAATATCAAACTACATGAAAAACGTGAGGAGAGTCACTATTTTTCCAAATTTGTGGATTTTAACTTCAAATCATAAAGCGAGGTTTCGTATTATTTAGATCCAAGAAAAGACATATGACAATGTTGTTTCCAATACAAATGATAAAAATCAATGTGTTTTCATTAGAATTAACTAAAATGTTCCTGATTTTCCGTTTATATTACCGATGGAAGATGTACACGTAAAACCGCTATATTCCGGCTGAAACGTCGATATATGCAATAAAAACCGAACTTCTCCTCTTTTCTATATCTAACTCAGTATTTCAACGAGAAACAAATAGATGATTAAAGGTGAAGTATTTAAGTTTATTATCTAATCAATTACGTGTTTGCATCATTCTTATCGTATATTTAATGAATTAATACAAATAAACTGAAAATTCACAAAAACGAGGAAAAACGGCAAAATATTGCCTAATTCGATGATATTCTGTATAAATCACATAAAGGAAAAGGGGATGATAAACGTCAAAATATTGCTAAATTCGATGATGTTTAGTATGAAACAAAATGCAAGAAAACTTGCTTAAAATGCAATATTATGCGAAAATCTGAGATATGAAGGCCAAATCACATATCGTAATACTACATGAAATGGTATCGAAATATTGGTAGAAATGAATATATTTACGTAATATCAAACTACATAAAAAACGTGAAAAACGTCAATGTTATTCCAAATTTGAGGATTTTAACTTCGAATCATAGAGCGAGGTTTCGTATTATTTAGATCCAAGAAAAGACATATGACAATGTTGTTTCCAATACAAATGATAAAAATCAATGTGTTTTCATTAGAATTAACTAAAATGTTCCTGATTTTCCGTTTATATTACCGACGGAAGATGTACACGTAAAACCGCTCAAATCCGGCTGAAACGTCGATATATGCAATAAAAACCGAACTTCTCCCCTTTTCAATATCTTACTCAGTATTTCAACGAGAAACAAATAGATGACTAAAGGTGAAGTATTTAACTTTATTATCTAATCAATTACGTGTTTGCATCATTTTTATCGTATATTTAATGAATTAATACCAACAAACTGAAAATTCACAAAAACGTGGAAAAAAGGCAAAATATTGCCTAATTCGATGATATTTTGTTTAAATCACATAAAGGAAAAGGGGATGATAAACGTCAAAATATTGCTAAATTCGATGATGTTTAGTATGAAACAAAATGCAAGAAATCTTGCTTAAAATGCAATATTATGCAAAAATCTGAGATATGAAGGCCAAATCACATATCGTGATACTACATGAAATAGTATCGAAATATTGGTAAAAATGAATATATTTACGTAATATCAAACTACATGAAAAACGTGAAGAGAGTCATTATTATTCCAAATTTGTGGATTTTAACTTCGAATCATAAAGCGAGGTTTCACATTATTTAGATCCAAGAAAAGACATATGACAATGTTGTTTCCAATACAAATGATAAAAATCAAGGTGTTTTCATTAGAATTAACTAAAATGTTCCTGATTTTCCATTTATATTACCGACGGAAGATGTACATGTAAAACCGCTCTAATCCGGCTGAAACGTCGATATATGAAAAAAAAACGAACTTCTCCCCTTTTCAATATCTTACTCAGTATTTCAACGAGAAACAAATAGATGATTAAAGGTGAAGTATTTAACTTTATTATCTAATCAATTACGTGTTTGCATCATTTTTATCGTATATTTAATGAATTAATACCAATAAACTGAAAATTCACAAAAACGTGGAAAAAACGGCAAAATATTGCCTAATTCGATGATATTTTGTTTAAATCACATAAAGGAAAAGGGGATGATAAACGTCAAAATATTGCTAAATTCGATGATGTTTAGTATGAACCAAAATGCAAGAAAACTTGCCCAAAATGCAATATTATGCAAAAATCAGAGATATGAAGGCCAAATCACATATCGTGATACTACGTGAAATAGTATCGAAATATTGGTAAAAATGAATATATTTACGTAATATCAAACTACATGAAAAACGTGAAGAGAGTCACTATTATTCCAAATTTGTGGATTTTAACTTCAAATCATAAATCGAGGTTTCGTATTATTTAGATCCAAGAAAAGACATATGAAAATGTTGTTTCCAATACAAATGATAAAAATCAATGTGTTTTCATTAGAATTAACTAAAATGTTCCTGATTTTCCGTTTATATTACCGATGTAAGATGTACACGTAAAACCGCTTTATTCCGGCTGAAACGTCGATATATGCAATAAAAACCGAACTTCTCCCCTTTTCAATATCTTACTCAGTATTTCAACGAGAAACAAATAGATGACTAAAGGTGAAGTATTTAACTTTATTATCTAATCAATTACGTGTTTGCATCATTTTATCGTATATTTAATGAATTAATACCAATAAACTGAAAATTCACAAAAACGTGGAAAAAAGGCAAAATATTGCCTAATTCGATGATATTTTGTTTAAATCACATAAAGGAAAAGGGGATGATAAACGTCAAAATATTGCTAAATTCGATGATGTTTAGTATGAAACAAAATGCAAGAAATCTTGCTTAAAATGCAATATTATGCAAAAATCTGAGATATGAAGGCCAAATCACATATCGTGATACTACATGAAATAGTATCGAAATATTGGTAAAAATGAATATATTTACGTAATATCAAACTACATGAAAAACGTGAAGAGAGTCATTATTATTCCAAATTTGTGGATTTTAACTTCGAATCATAAAGCGAGGTTTCACATTATTTAGATCCAAGAAAAGACATATGACAATGTTGTTTCCAATACAAATGATAAAAATCAAGGTGTTTTCATTAGAATTAACTAAAATGTTCCTGATTTTCCATTTATATTACCGACGGAAGATGTACATTTAAAACCGCTCTAATCCGGCTGAAATGTCGATATATGAAAAAAAAACGAACTTCTCCCCTTTTCAATATCTTACTCAGTATTTCAACGAGAAACAAATAGATGATTAAAGGTGAAGTATTTAACTTTATTATCTAATCAATTACGTGTTTGCATCATTTTATCGTATATTTAATGAATTAATACCAATAAACTGAAAATTCACAAAAACGTGGAAAAACGGCAAAATATTGCCTAATTCGATGATATTTTGTTTAAATCACATAAAGGAAAAGGGGATGATAAACGTCAAAATATTGCTAAATTCGATGATGTTTAGTATGAACCAAAATGCAAGAAAACTTGCCCAAAATGCAATATTATGCAAAAATCAGAGATATGAAGGCCAAATCACATATCGTGATACTACGTGAAATAGTATCGAAATATTGGTAAAAATGAATATATTTACGTAATATCAAACTACATGAAAAACGTGAAGAGAGTCACTATTATTCCAAATTTGTGGATTTTAACTTCAAATCATAAATCGAGGTTTCGTATTATTTAGATCCAAGAAAAGACATATGAAAATGTTTTTCCAATACAAATGATAAAAATCAATGTGTTTTCATTAGAATTAACTAAAATGTTCCTGATTTTCCGTTTATATTACCGATGTAAGATGTACACGTAAAACCGCTTTATTCCGGCTGAAACGTCGATATATGCAATAAAAACCGAACTTCTCCCCTTTTCAATATCTTACTCAGTATTTCAACGAGAAACAAATAGATGACTAAAGGTGAAGTATTTAACTTTATTATCTAATCAATTATGTGTTTGCATCATTTTTATCGTATATTTAATAAATTAATACCAATAAACTGAAAATTCACAAAAACGTGGAAAAACGGCAAAATATTGCCTAATTCGATGATATTTTGTTTAAATCACATAAAGGAAAAGGGGATGATAAACGTCAAAATATTGCTAAATTCGATGATGTTTAGTATGATACAAAATGCAAGAAAACTTTCTTAAAATGCAATATTATGCGAAAATCTGAGATATGAAGGCCAAATCACATTTCGTGATACTACATGAAATAGTATCGAAATATTGGTAAAAATTTATATATTTACGTAATATCAAACTACATGAAAAACGTGAGGAGAGTCACTATTTTTCCAAATTTGTGGATTTTAACTTCAAATCATAAAGCGAGGTTTCGTATTATTTAGATCCAAGAAAAGACATATGACAATGTTGTTTCCAATACAAATGATAAAAATCAATGTGTTTTCATTAGAATTAACTAAAATGTTCCTGATTTTCCGTTTATATTACCGATGGAAGATGTACACGTAAAACCGCTATATTCCGGCTGAAACGTCGATATATGCAATAAAAACCGAACTTCTCCTCTTTTCTATATCTAACTCAGTATTTCAACGAGAAACAAATAGATGATTAAAGGTGAAGTATTTAAGTTTATTATCTAATCAATTACGTGTTTGCATCATTCTTATCGTATATTTAATGAATTAATACAAATAAACTGAAAATTCACAAAAACGAGGAAAAACGGCAAAATATTGCCTAATTCGATGATATTCTGTATAAATCACATAAAGGAAAAGGGGATGATAAACGTCAAAATATTGCTAAATTCGATGATGTTTAGTATGAAACAAAATGCAAGAAAACTTGCTTAAAATGCAATATTATGCGAAAATCTGAGATATGAAGGCCAAATCACATATCGTAATACTACATGAAATGGTATCGAAATATTGGTAGAAATGAATATATTTACGTAATATCAAACTACATAAAAAACGTGAAAACGTCAATGTTATTCCAAATTTGAGGATTTTAACTTCGAATCATAGAGCGAGGTTTCGTATTATTTAGATCCAAGAAAAGACATATGACAATGTTGTTTCCAATACAAATGATAAAAATCAATGTGTTTTCATTAGAATTAACTAAAATGTTCCTGATTTTCCGTTTATATTACCGACGGAAGATGTACACGTAAAACCGCTCAAATCCGGCTGAAACGTCGATATATGCAATAAAAACCGAACTTCTCCCCTTTTCAATATCTTACTCAGTATTTCAACGAGAAACAAATAGATGACTAAAGGTGAAGTATTTAACTTTATTATCTAATCAATTACGTGTTTGCATCATTTTTATCGTATATTTAATGAATTAATACCAACAAACTGAAAATTCACAAAAACGTGGAAAAAAGGCAAAATATTGCCTAATTCGATGATATTTTGTTTAAATCACATAAAGGAAAGGGGATGATAAACGTCAAAATATTGCTAAATTCGATGATGTTTAGTATGAAACAAAATGCAAGAAATCTTGCTTAAAATGCAATATTATGCAAAAATCTGAGATATGAAGGCCAAATCACATATCGTGATACTACATGAAATAGTATCGAAATATTGGTAAAAATGAATATATTTACGTAATATCAAACTACATGAAAAACGTGAAGAGAGTCATTATTATTCCAAATTTGTGGATTTTAACTTCGAATCATAAAGCGAGGTTTCACATTATTTAGATCCAAGAAAAGACATATGACAATGTTGTTTCCAATACAAATGATAAAAATCAAGGTGTTTTCATTAGAATTAACTAAAATGTTCCTGATTTTCCATTTATATTACCGACGGAAGATGTACATGTAAAACCGCTCTAATCCGGCTGAAACGTCGATATATGAAAAAAAAACGAACTTCTCCCCTTTTCAATATCTTACTCAGTATTTCAACGAGAAACAAATAGATGATTAAAGGTGAAGTATTTAACTTTATTATCTAATCAATTACGTGTTTGCATCATTTTTATCGTATATTTAATGAATTAATACCAATAAACTGAAAATTCACAAAACGTGGAAAAACGGCAAAATATTGCCTAATTCGATGATATTTTGTTTAAATCACATAAAGGAAAAGGGGATGATAAACGTCAAAATATTGCTAAATTCGATGATGTTTAGTATGAACCAAAATGCAAGAAAACTTGCCCTAAAATGCAATATTATGCAAAAATCAGAGATATGAAGGCCAAATCACATATCGTGATACTACGTGAAATAGTATCGAAATATTGGTAAAAATGAATATATTTACGTAATATCAAACTACATGAAAAACGTGAAGAGAGTCACTATTATTCCAAATTTGTGGATTTTAACTTCAAATCATAAATCGAGGTTTCGTATTATTTAGATCCAAGAAAAGACATATGAAAATGTTGTTTCCAATACAAATGATAAAAATCAATGTGTTTTCATTAGAATTAACTAAAATGTTCCTGATTTTCCGTTTATATTACCGATGTAAGATGTACACGTAAAACCGCTTTATTCCGGCTGAAACGTCGATATATGCAATAAAAACCGAACTTCTCCCCTTTTCAATATCTTAGTATTTCAACGAGAAACAAATAGATGACTAAAGGTGAAGTATTTAACTTTATTATCTAATCAATTACGTGTTTGCATCATTTTTATCGTATATTTAATGAATTAATACCAATAAACTGAAAATTCACAAAAACGTGGAAAAAAGGCAAAATATTGCCTAATTCGATGATATTTTGTTTAAATCACATAAAGGAAAAGGGGATGATAAACGTCAAAATATTGCTAAATTCGATGATGTTTAGTATGAAACAAAATGCAAGAAATCTTGCTTAAAATGCAATATTATGCAAAAATCTGAGATATGAAGGCCAAATCACATATCGTGATACTACATGAAATAGTATCGAAATATTGGTAAAAATGAATATATTTACGTAATATCAAACTACATGAAAAACGTGAAGAGAGTCATTATTATTCCAAATTTGTGGATTTTAACTTCGAATCATAAAGCGAGGTTTCACATTATTTAGATCCAAGAAAAGACATATGACAATGTTGTTTCCAATACAAATGATAAAAATTCAAGGTGTTTTCATTAGAATTAACTAAAATGTTCCTGATTTTCCATTTATATTACCGACGGAAGATGTACACTTTAAAACCGCTCTAATCCGGCTGAAACGTCGATATATGAAAAAAAAACGAACTTCTCCCCTTTTCAATATCTTACTCAGTATTTCAACGAGAAACAAATAGATGATTAAAGGTGAAGTATTTAACTTTATTATCTAATCAATTACGTGTTTGCATCATTTTTATCGTATATTTAATGAATTAATACCAATAAACTGAAAATTCACAAAAACGTGGAAAAACGGCAAAATATTGCCTAATTCGATGATATTTTGTTTAAATCACATAAAGGAAAAGGGGATGATAAACGTCAAAATATTGCTAAATTCGATGATGTTTAGTATGAACCAAAATGCAAGAAAACTTGCCCAAATGCAATATTATGCAAAAATCAGAGATATGAAGGCCAAATCACATATCGTGATACTACGTGAAATAGTATCGAAATATTGGTAAAAATGAATATATTTACGTAATATCAAACTACATGAAAAACGTGAAGAGAGTCACTATTATTCCAAATTTGTGGATTTTAACTTCAAATCATAAATCGAGGTTTCGTATTATTTAGATCCAAGAAAAGACATATGAAAATGTTGTTTCCAATACAAATGATAAAAATCAATGTGTTTTCATTAGAATTAACTAAAATGTTCCTGATTTTCCGTTTATATTACCGATGTAAGATGTACACGTAAAACCGCTTTATTCCGGCTGAAACGTCGATATATGCAATAAAAACCGAACTTCTCCCCTTTTCAATATCTTACTCAGTATTTCAACGAGAAACAAATAGATGACTAAAGGTGAAGTATTTAACTTTATTATCTAATCAATTATGTGTTTGCATCATTTTTATCGTATATTTAATGAATTAATACCAATAAACTGAAAATTCACAAAAACGTGGAAAAACGGCAAAATATTGCCTAATTCGATGATATTTTGTTTAAATCACATAAAGGAAAAGGGGATGATAAACGTCAAAATATTGCTAAATTCGATGATGTTTAGTATGATACAAAATGCAAGAAAACTTTCTTAAAATGCAATATTATGCGAAAATCTGAGATATGAAGGCCAAATCACATTTCGTGATACTACATGAAATAGTATCGAAATATTGGTAAAAATTTATATATTTACGTAATATCAAACTACATGAAAAACGTGAGGAGAGTCACTATTTTTCCAAATTTGTGGATTTTAACTTCAAATCATAAAGCGAGGTTTCGTATTATTTAGATCCAAGAAAAGACATATGACAATGTTGTTTCCAATACAAATGATAAAAATCAATGTGTTTTCATTAGAATTAACTAAAATGTTCCTGATTTTCCGTTTATATTACCGATGGAAGATGTACACGTAAAACCGCTATATTCCGGCTGAAACGTCGATATATGCAATAAAAACCGAACTTCTCCTCTTTTCTATATCTAACTCAGCATTTCAACGAGAAACAAATAGATGATTAAAGGTGAAGTATTTAAGTTTATTATCTAATCAATTACGTGTTTGCATCATTCTTATCGTATATTTAATGAATTAATACAAATAAACTGAAAATTCACAAAAACGAGGAAAAACGGCAAAATATTGCCTAATTCGATGATATTCTGTATAAATCACATAAAGGAAAAGGGGATGATAAACGTCAAAATATTGCTAAATTCGATGATGTTTAGTATGAAACAAAATGCAAGAAAACTTGCTTAAAATGCAATATTATGCGAAAATCTGAGATATGAAGGCCAAATCACATATCGTAATACTACATGAAATGGTATCGAAATATTGGTAGAAATGAATATATTTACGTAATATCAAACTACATAAAAAACGTGAAAAACGTCAATGTTATTCCAAATTTGAGGATTTTAACTTCGAATCATAGAGCGAGGTTTCGTATTATTTAGATCCAAGAAAAGACATATGACAATGTTGTTTCCAATACAAATGATAAAAATCAATGTGTTTTCATTAGAATTAACTAAAATGTTCCTGATTTTCCGTTTATATTACCGACGGAAGATGTACACGTAAAACCGCTCTAATCCGGCTGAAACGTCGATATATGCAATAAAAACCGAACTTCTCCCCTTTTCAATATCTTACTCAGTATTTCAACGAGAAACAAATAGATGACTAAAGGTGAAGTATTTAACTTTATTATCTAATCAATTACGTGTTTGCATCATTTTTATCGTATATTTAATGAATTAATACCAATAAACTGAAAATTCACAAAAACGTGGAAAAAAGGCAAAATATTGCCTAATTCGATGATATTTTGTTTAAATCACATAAAGGAAAAGGGGATGATAAACGTCAAAATATTGCTAAATTCGATGATGTTTAGTATGAAACAAAATGCAAGAAATCTTGCTTAAAATGCAATATTATGCAAAAATCTGAGATATGAAGGCCAAATCACATATCGTGATACTACATGAAATAGTATCGAAATATTGGTAAAAATGAATATATTTACGTAATATCAAACTACATGAAAAACGTGAAGAGAGTCATTATTATTCCAAATTTGTGGATTTTAACTTCGAATCATAAAGCGAGGTTTCACATTATTTAGATCCAAGAAAAGACATATGACAATGTTGTTTCCAATACAAATGATAAAAATCAAGGTGTTTTCATTAGAATTAACTAAAATGTTCCTGATTTTCCATTTATATTACCGACGGAAGATGTACATGTAAAACCGCTCTAATCCGGCTGAAACGTCGATATATGAAAAAAAAACGAACTTTCTCCCCTTTTCAATATCTTACTCAGTATTTCAACGAGAAACAAATAGATGATTAAAGGTGAAGTATTTAACTTTATTATCTAATCAATTACGTGTTTGCATCATTTTTATCGTATATTTAATGAATTAATACCAATAAACTGAAAATTCACAAAAACGTGGAAAAACGGCAAAATATTGCCTAATTCGATGATATTTTGTTTAAATCACATAAAGGAAAAGGGGATGATAAACGTCAAAATATTGCTAAATTGGATGATGTTTAGTATGAACCAAAATGCAAGAAAACTTGCCCAAAATGCAATATTATGCAAAAATCAGAGATATGAAGGCCAAATCACATATCGTGATACTACGTGAAATAGTATCGAAATATTGGTAAAAATGAATATATTTAGGTAATATCAAACTACATGAAAAACGTGAAGAGAGTCACTATTATTCCAAATTTGTGGATTTTAACTTCAAATCATAAATCGAGGTTTCGTATTATTTAGATCCAAGAAAAGACATATGAAAATGTTGTTTCCAATACAAATGATAAAAATCAATGTGTTTTCATTAGAATTAACTAAAATGTTCCTGATTTTCCGTTTATATTACCGATGTAAGATATACACGTAAAACCGCTTTATTCCGGCTGAAACGTCGATATATGCAATAAAAACCGAACTTCTCCCCTTTTCAATATCTTACTCAGTATTTCAAAGAGAAACAAATAGATGACTAAAGGTGAAGTATTTAAGTTTATTATCTAATCAATTACGTGTTTGCATCATTTTTATCGTATATTTAATGAATTAATACCAATAAACTGAAAATTCACAAAAACGTGGAAAAACGGCAAAATATTGCCTAATTCGATGATATTTTGTTTAAATCACATTAAGGAAAAGGGGATGATTAACGTCAAAATATTGCTAAATTCGATGATGTTTAGTATGATACAAAATGCAAGAAAACTTTCTTAAAATGCAATATTATGCGAAAATCTGAGATATGAAGGCCAAATCACATTTCGTGATACTACATGAAATAGTATCGAAATATTGGTAAAAATTTATATATTTACGTAATATCAAACTACATGAAAAACGTGAGGAGAGTCACTATTTTTCCAAATTTGTGGATTTTAACTTCAAATCATAAAGCGAGGTTTCGTATTATTTAGATCCAAGAAAAGACATATGACAATGTTGTTTCCAATACAAATGATAAAAATCAATGTGTTTTCATTAGAATTAACTAAAATGTTCCTGATTTTCCGTTAATATTACCGATGGAAGATGTACACGTAAAACCGCTATATTCCGGCTGAAACGTCGATATATGCAATAAAAACCGAACTTCTCCCCTTTTCTATATCTAACTCAGTATTTCAACGAGAAACAAATCGATGATTAAAGGTGAAGTATTTAAGTTTATTATCTAATCAATTACGTGTTTGCATCATTCTTATCGTATATTTAATGAATTAATACAAATAAACTGAAAATTCACAAAAACGAGGAAAAACGGCAAAATATTGCCTAATTCGATGATATTCTGTATAAATCACATAAAGGAAAAGGGGATGATAAACGTCAAAATATTGCTAAATTCGATGATGTTTAGTATGAAACAAAATGCAAGAAAACTTGCTTAAAATGCAATATTATGCGAAAATCTGAGATATGAAGGCCAAATCACATATCGTAATACTACATGAAATGGTATCGAAATATTGGTAAAAATGAATATATTTACGTAATATCAAGCTACATAAAAAACGTGAAAAACGTCAATGTTATTCCAAATTTGAGGATTTTAACTTCGAATCATAGAGCGAGGTTTCGTATTATTTAGATCCAAGAAAAGACATATGACAATGTTGTTTCCAATACAAATGATAAAAATCAATGTGTTTTCATTAGAATTAACTAAAATGTTCCTGATTTTCCGTTTATATTACCGACGGAAGATGTACACGTAAAACCACTCTAATCCGGCTGAAACGTCGATATATGCAATAAAAACCGAACTTCTCCCCTTTTCAATATCTTACTCAGTATTTCAACGAGAAACAAATAGATGACTAAAGGTGAAGTATTTAACGTTATTATCTAATCAATTACGTGTTTTCCATCATTTCTTATCGTATATTTAATGAATTAATACCAATAAACTGAAAATTCACAAAAACGTGGAAAAAAGGCAAAATATTGCCTAATTCGATGATATTTTGTTTAAATCACATAAAGGAAAAGGGGATGATAAACGTCAAAATATTGCTAAATTCGATGATGTTTAGTATGAAACAAAATGCAAGAAATCTTGCTTAAAATGCAATATTATGCAAAAATCTGAGATATGAAGGCCAAATCACATATCGTGATACTACATGAAATAGTATCGAAATATTGGTAAAAATGAATATATTTACGTAATATCAAACTACATGAAAAACGTGAAGAGAGTCATTATTATTCCAAATTTGTGGATTTTAACTTCGAATCATAAAGCGAGGTTTCGCATTATTTAGATCCAAGAAAAGACATATGACAATGTTGTTTCCAATACAAATGATAAAAATCAATGTGTTTTCATTAGAATTAACTAAAATGTTCCTGATTTTCCATTTATATTACCGACGGAAGATGTACACGTAAAACCGCTCTAATCCGGCTGAAACGTCGATATATGAAAAAAACGAACTTCTCCCCTTTTCAATATCTTACTCAGTATTTCAACGAGAAACAAATAGATGATTAAAGGTGAAGTATTTAACTTTATTATCTAATCAATTACGTGTTTGCATCATTTTTATCGTATATTTAATGAATTAATACCAATAAACTGAAAATTCACAAAACGTGGAAAAACGGCAAAATATTGCCTAATTCGATGATATTTTGTTTAAATCACATAA
>NW_027190272.1:0-46161 GCF_040958095.1 Procambarus clarkii | reverse complement strand
CTACCGGCCAAAAACCGCGCGATTTTCGCCGCTACCGGCCAAAAACCATGCGATGTTCGCAGCTGGCGGGCAAAAATCCGCGATTTTTGCCGCTAGCGCCAAAAATCGGCTTTTTTTTCCCGCTAACGGCCGAAAACCGCGCTATTTTGCGCAAAAACCATGCGATTTTCACAGCTGGCGGGCAAAAATCCCGATTTTCGCCGCTACCGGCCAAAAAAGCGCGATTTTCGCCGCTACCGGCCAAAAACCGCGCGATTTCCGCCGCTACCCGGCCAAAAACCATGCGATGTTCGCGCGGCGGGCAAAAATCGCGATTTTTGCCGCTAGCGGCCAAAAATCGGGCTTTTTTTTCCCGCTAACGGCCGAAAACAGCGCTATTTGGCACAAAAACTATGCGATTTTCGCAGCTGGCGGGCAAAAATCGCGATTTTCGCGCTACCGGCCAAAATAGCGCGATTTTCAACGCTAGCGGCCAAAACCGTACGATTTTCGCCGCTAGCGGCCAAAAATCGGGCTATTTTTGCCGCTAACGGCCGAAAACCGCGCTATTTGCGCAAAAACATGCGATTTTCGCAGCAGGCGGGCAAAAACCTCGATTTTCGCCGCTACCGGCCAAAAATAGCGCGATTTCGCCGCTACCGGCCAAAAACCGCTCGATTTTCGCCGCTAACCGGTCAAAAACCAAGCGATTTTCGCAGCTGGCGGGCAAAAATCGCGATTTTCTCCGCTACCGGCCAAAAATAGCGTGATTTTCGCCCCTAGCGGCCAAAAACCGTCCGATTTTTGCCGCTAGCGGCCAAAAGTCGGCGATTTTTGCCGCTAACGGCCGAAAACCGCGCTATTTTGCGCAAAACCATGCGTTTTCGCAGCTGGCGGGCAAAAATCGCGATTTTGTCGCGCTACCAGGCCAAAAATAGCGCGATTTTCGCCGCTACCCGCCAAAAACCGCTCGATTTTCGCCGCTTACCCGGCCAAAAAAAAACCATGCGATTTTCGCAGCTGGCGGGCAAAATCGCGATTTTCGCCGCTACGCGGCCAAAAATAGCGCGATTTTCGCCGCTACCGGCCAAAAATAGCGCGATTTTCGCCGCTACCGGCCAAAAATCGCGCGATTTTCGCCGCTACCAGCCAAAAACCATGCGATTTTTTGCAGCTGGCGGTCAAAAATCGCGATTTTCGCCGCTACTATCCAAAAACCGCTCGATTTTCGCCGCTACCGGCCAAAAACCATGCGATTTCGCAGCTGGCGGGCAAAAATCGCGATTTTCGCCGCTACCGCCAAAAATAGCGCGATTTTTGCCGCTAGCGGCCAAAAATCGGGCTATTTTTGCCGCTAACGGCCGAAAAACCGCGCTATTTTGCGCAAAAACCATGCGATTTTCGCAGCTGGCGAACAAAAATCGCGATTTTCGCCGCTACCGGTCAAAAATAACGCTATTTTCGCCGCTACCGGCCAAAACAGCTCGATTTTCGCCGCTACCGGCCAAAAACCATGCGATTTTCCCAGCTGGCGATAAAAAATCGCGATTTTCGCCGCTACCGGCCAAAAATAGCGCGATTTTTGCCGCTACCGGCCAAAAACCGCTCGATTTTCGCCGCTACTGGCCAAAAACCAAGCGAATTTCGCAGCTGGCGGGGAAAAATCGCGATTTTCGCCGCTACCGGCCAAAAATAGCGCGATTTTCGCCGCTACCGGCCAAAAACCGCGCGATTTTCGCCGCTACCGACCAAAAACCATGCGATTTCGCAGCTGGCGGGCAAAAATCTCGATTTTCGCCGCTACCGGCCAAAAATAGCGCGATTTTTTCCCGTTAGCGGCCAAAAATCGGGCTATTTTTGCCGCTAACGGCCGAAAACCGCGCTATTTGCGCAAAAATAATGCGATTTTCGCAGCTGGCGGCAAAAATCGCGATTTTCGCCGCTACCGGCCAAAAATAGCGCGATTTTCGCCGCTACCGGCCAAAAACCGCGCGATTTTCGCCGCTACCGGCCAAAAACCATGCGATGTTCGCAGCTGACGGGCAAAAATCGCGATTTTTGCCGCTAGCGGCCAAAAATCGGGCTATTTTTGCCGCTAACGGCCGAAAACCGCGCTATTTTGCGAAAAACCATGCGATTTTCGCAGAGGCGGGCAAAAACCTCGATTTTCGCCGCTACCGGCCAAAAATAGCGCGATTTCGCCGCTACCGGCCAAAAACCGCTCGATTTTCGCCGCTACCGGTCAAAAACCATGCGATTTTCGCAGCTGGCGGGCAAAAATCGCGATTTTCTCCGCTACCGGCCAAAAATAGCGTGATTTTCGCCCTAGCGGCCAAAAACCGTCCGATTTTTGCCGCTAGCGGCCAAAAAGTCGGCCGATTTTGCCGCTAACGGCCGAAAAGCGCGCTATTTTGCGCAAAAAAACATGCGGTTTTTGCAGCTGGTTGGCAAAAATCGCAATTTTCGCCGCTACCGGCCAAAAATAGCGCGATTTTCGCCGCTACCGGCCAGAAACCGCTCGATTTTCGCCGTTACCGGCCAAAAACCATGCGATTTTCGCAGCTGGCGGGAAAAATCGCTATTTTCGCCGCTACCGGCCAAAAATAGCGCGATTTTCGCCGCTACCGGCCAAAAATAGCGCGATTTTCGCCGCTACCGGCCAAAAAACAGCTCGATTTTCGCCGCTACCGGCCAAAACCATGCGATTTTCCCAGCTGGCGGGAAAAAATCGTGATTTTCGCCGCTACCGGCCAAAAATAGCGCGATTTTCGCCGCTACCGGCCAAAAACCGCGCGATTTTCGCCGCTACTGGCCAAAAACCAAGCGATTTTCGCAGCTAGTGGGCAAAAATCGCGATTTTCCGCCGCTACCGGCCAAAAATAGCGCGATTTTCGCCGCTACCGGCCAAAAACCGCGCGATTTTCGCCGCTACCGACCAAAAACCATGCGATTTTCGCAGCTGGCGGGCAAAAATCTCGATTTCGCCGCTTACCGGCCAAAAATAGCGCGATTTTTTCCGTTAAGGCGCCAAAATCGGGCTATTTTTGCCGCTAACGGCCGAAAACCGCGCTATTTTGCGCAAAAAATAATGCGATTTTCGCAGCTGGCAGGGCAAAAATCGCGATTTTTCGCCGCTACCGGCCAAAAATAGCGCGATTTTCGCCGCTACCGGCCAAAAACCGCGCGATTTTCGCCGCTACCGGCCAAAAACCATGCGATGTTCGCCGCTGACGGCAAAAATCGCGATTTTTGCCGCTAGCGGCCAAAAATCGGGTTATTTTTGCCGCTAACGCCGAAAACAGCGCTATTTTGCGCAAAAAACCATGCGATTTTCGCAGCTGGCGGACAAAAATCGCTGATTTTCGCCGCTACGGTCAAAAATAGCGCGATTTTCGCCCGCTACCGGCCAAAAACGCTCGATTTTCGCCGCTACGGCCAAAAACCATGCGATTTTCCCAGCTGGCGGGAAAAAATCGTGGATTTTCGCCGCTACCGGCCAAAAATAGCGCGATTTCGCCGCTACCGGCCAAAAACCGCGCGATTTTTCGCCGCTACTGGCCAAAAACAAGCGATTTTCGCAGCTAGTGGGCAAAAATCACGATTTTCTCCGCTACCGGCCAAAATAGCGCGATTTCGCCGCTACCGGCCAAAAACCGCGCGATTTTCGCCGCTACCGGCCAAAAACCACGCGATTTTCGCATGCTGGCGGGCAAAAATCGCGATTTTCGTCGCTACCGGCCAAAAATAGCGCGATTTTTGCCGCTAGCGGCCAAAAATCGGGCTATTTTTGCCGCTAACGGCCAAAAACCGCGTTATTTGCGCAAAAACCATGCGATTTTCGCAGCTGGCGGGCAAAAATCCCGATTTTCGCCGCTACCGGCCAAAAATAGCGCGATTTTCGCCTCCTAGCGGCAAAAAACCGTGCGATTTTCGCCGCTAGCGGCCAAAAATAGCGCGTTTTTTGCCGCTAACGGCCAAAAATAGCGCGATTTTCGCCGCTACTGGCCAAAAAATTGCGTCGGATTTTCGCCGCTACCAGCCAAAAACCATGCGATTTTCGCAGCTGCCGGGCAAAAATCGCGATTTTCGCCGCTACCGGCAAAAATAGCGCGATTTTCGCCGCTACCGGCCAAAAAACCGCTCGATTTTCGCCGCTACCCGGTCAAAAAACCTATTGCGATTTTCGCAGCTGGCGGGCAAAAATCGCGATTTTCGCCGGTACCGGCCAAAAATAGCGCTATTTTCGCCGCTACCGGCCAAAAACCGCGCGATTTTTCACCGCTACCGACCAAAAACATGCGATTTTCGCAAGCTGGCGGGCAAAAATCGCGATTTTCGCCGCTACCGGCCAAAATAGCGCGATTTTTGCCGTTAGCGGCCAAAAATCGGGCTATTTTTGCCGCTAACGGCCGAAAACCGCGCTATTTTGCGCAAAAATAATGCGATTTTCGCAGCTGGCGGGCAAAAATCGCGATTTTCGCCGCTACCGGCCAAAAATAGCGCGATTTTCGCCGCTACCGGCCAAAAACCGCGAGATTTTCGCCGCTACCGGCCAAAACCATGCGATGTTCACAGCTGACGGGCAAAAAATCGCGGATTTTTTGCCGCTAGCGGCCAAAAATCGGGTTATTTTTGCCGCTAACGGCCGAAAACCGCGCTATTTTGCGCAAAAACCATGCGATTTTCGCAGCTGGCGGACAAAAATCGCGATTTTCGCCGCTACCGGTCAAAAATAGCGCGATTTTCGCCGCTACCGGCCAAAAAACAGCTCGATTTTCGCCGCTACCGGCCAAAAACCATGCGATTTTCGCAGCTGGCGGGCAAAAATCGCGATTTTCGCCGCTACCGGCAAAAAATAGCGCGATTTTCGCCGCTACCGCCAAAAACGGCGCGATTTTCGCCGCTACTGGCCAAAAACCAAGCGATTTTCGCAGCTGGCGGGCAAAAATCGCGATTTTCGCCGGTACCGGCCAAAATAGCGTGATTTTCGCCGCTACCGGCCAAAAACCGCTCGATTTTCGCCGCTACCGGTCAAAAACCATGCGATTTTCGCAGCTGGCGGGCAAAAATCGCGATTTTCGCCGGTACCGGCCAAAAATAGCGCGATTTTCGCCGCTACCGGCCAAAAACCGCGCGATTTTCACCGCTACCGGCCAAAAACCATGCGATGTTCGCGCTAGCGGCCAAAATCGGGTTATTTTTGCCGCTAACGGCCGAAAACCGCGCTATTTTGCGCAAAAACCATGCGATTTTCGCAGCTGCGGACAAAAATCGCGATTTTCGCCGCTACTGGCCAAAAATAGCGCGATTTTCGCCGCTACCGGCCAAAAACAGCTCGATTTTCGCCGCTACCGGCCAAAAACCATGCGATTTTCCAGCTGGCGGGAAAAAATCGCGATTTTCGCCGCTACCGGCCAAATATAGCGCGATTTCGCTGCTAGCGGCCAAAAAACCGTGCGATTTTTGCCGCTAGCGGCCAAAAATCGGGCGATTTTTGCCGCTAACGGCCGAAAACCGCGCTATTTTGCGCAAAAACCATGCGATTTTCGCAGCTGGCGGGCAAAAGTCGCGATTTTGCAGCTACCGGCCAAAATAGCGCGATTTTCGCCGCTACCGGCCAGAAACCGCTCGATTTTCGCCGTTACCGGCCAAAAACCATGCGATTTTCGCAGCTGGCGGGAAAATCGCTATTTCGCCGCTACCGGCCAAAAATAGCGCGATTTTCGCCGCTACCGGCCAAAAATAGCGCGATTTTCGCCGCTACGGCCAAAAATCGCGCGATTTTCGCCGCTACCAGCCAAAAACCATGCGATTTTTGCAGCTGGCGGGCAAAAATCGCGATTTTCGCCGCTACTATCCAAAAACCGCTTGATTTTCGCCGCTACCGGCCAAAAACCATGCGATTTTCGCAGCTGGCGGGCAAAAATCGCGATTTTCGCCGCCTACCGGCCAAAAATAGCGTGATTTCGCCGCTACCGGCCAAAAACCGCTCGATTTTCGCCGCTACCGGTCAAAAACCATGCGATTTTCGCAGCTGGCGGGCAAAAATCGCGATTTTCGCCGGTACCGGCCAAAAATAGCGCGATTTTCGCCGCTACCGGCCAAAAACCGGCGGATTTTCACCGCTACGGCCAAAACCATGCGATGTTCGCGCTAGCGGCCAAAATCGGGTTATTTTTGCCGCTAACGGCCGAAAACCGCGCTTTTTGCGCAAAAACCATGCGATTTTCGCAGCTGGCGGACAAAAATCGCGATTTTCGCCGCTACGGTCAAAAATAGCGCGATTTTCGCCGCTACCGGCCAAAACAGCTCGATTTTCGCCGCTACCGGCCAAAACCATGCGAATTTCCCAGCTGGCGGGCAAAAATCGCGATTTTCGCCGCTACCGGCCAAAAATAGCGCGATTTTTGCCGTTCGCGGCCAAAAATCGGGCTATTTTTGCCGGCTAACGGCCCGAAAACCGCGCTATTTTGCGCAAAAATAATGCGATTTTCGCAGCTGGCGGGCAAAAATCGCGATTTTCGCGCTACCGGCCAAAAATAGCGCGATTTTCGCCGCTACCGGCCAAAAACCGCGAGATTTTCGCCGCTACGGGCCAAAAACCATGCGATGTTCGCAGCTGACGGGCAAAATCGCGATTTTTGCCGCTAGCGGCCAAAAATCGGGTTTATTTTTGCCGCCTAACGGCCGAAAACCGCGCTATTTTGCGCAAAAACCATGCGATTTTCGCAGCTGGCGGACAAAAATCGCGATTTTCGCCGCTACCGGTCCAAAAATAGCGCGATTTTCCGCCGCTACCGGCCAAAAACAGCTCGATTTTCGCCGCTACCGGCCAAAAAACCATGCGATTTTCCAGCTGGCGGGAAAAAAATCGCGATTTTCGCCGCTACCGGCCAAAAATAGCGCGATTTTCGCCGCTACCGGCCAAAAACCGCGCGATTTTCGCCGCTGCTGGCCAAAAACCAAGCGATTTCGCAGCTAGTGGGCAAAAATCACGATTTTCGCCGCTACCGGCCAAAAATAGCGCGATTTTCGCCGCTACCGGCCAAAAACCGCGCGATTTTCGCCGCTACCGACCAAAAAACCATGCGATGGTTCGCAGCTGACGGGCAAAAAATCGCGATTTTTGCCGCTAGCGGCCAAAAATCGGGTTATTTTTGCCGCTAACGGCCGAAAACCGCGCTATTTTGCGCAAAAACCATGCGATTTTCGCAGCTGGCGGACAAAAATCGCGATTTTTCGCCGCTACAGGTCAAAAATAGCGCGATTTTCGCCGCTACCGGCCAAAAAAACAGCTCGATTTTCGCCGCTACCGGCCAAAAAACCATGCGATTTTCCCAGCTGGCGGTAAAAAATCGCGATTTTCGCCGCTACCGGCCAAAAATAGCGCGATTTTTGCCGCTACCGGCCAAAAACCGCGCGATTTTCGCCGCTACTGGCTAAAAACCAAGCGAATTTCGCAGCTGGCGGGGAAAAATCGCGATTTTCGCCGCTACCGGCCAAAAATAGCGCGATTTTCGCCGCTACCGGCCAAAAACCGCGCGATTTTCGCCGCTACCGACCAAAAACCATGCGATTTTCGCAGCTGGCGGGCAAAATCTCGATTTTCGCCGCTACCGGCCAAAAATAGCGCGATTTTTCCCGTTAGCTGCCAAAAATCGGGCTATTTTTGCCGCTAACGGCCGAAAACCGCGCTATTTTGCGCAAAAATAATGCGATTTTCGCAGCTGGCGGGCAAAAATCGCGATTTTCGCCGCTACCGGCCAAAAATAGCGCGATTTTCGCC
This sequence comes from Procambarus clarkii, assembly GCF_040958095.1. Lineage (NCBI taxonomy): Eukaryota > Metazoa > Arthropoda > Malacostraca > Decapoda > Cambaridae > Procambarus > Procambarus clarkii. Next base: position 38,396 of record NW_027190272.1, on the reverse strand, counting down.
GCTACCGGCCAAAACCATGCGTGTTCGCAGCTGACGGGCAAAAATCGCGATTTTTGCCGCTAGCGGCCAAAAATCGGGTTATTTTTGCCGCTAACGGCCGAAAACCGCGTATTTTTCGCAAAAACCATGCGATTTTCGCAGCTGGCGGACAAAAATCGCGATTTTCGCCGCTACTGGCCAAAAAATAGCGCGATTTTCGCCGCTACCGGCCAAAAAAACAGCTCGATTTTCGCCGCTACCGGCCAAAAACCATGCGATTTTCCCAGCTGGCGGGAAAAAAAAATCGCGATTTTCGCCGCTACCGGCCAAATATAGCGCGATTTTCGCTGCTAGCGGCCAAAAACCGTGCGATTTTTGCCGCTAGCGGCCAAAAATCGGGCGATTTTTGCCGCTAACGGCCGAAAACCGCGCTATTTTGCGCAAAAACCATGCGATTTTCGCAGCTGGCGGGCAAAAGTCGCGATTTTTGCAGCTACCGGCCAAAAATAGCGCGATTTTCGCCGCTACCGGCCAGAAACCGCTCGATTTTCGCCGTTACCGGCCAAAAAACCATGCGATTTTCGCAGCTGGCGGGAAAAATCGCTATTTTCGCCGCTACCGGCCAAAAATAGCGCGATTTTCGCCGCTACCGGCCAAAAATAGCGCGATTTTCGCCGCTACCGGCCAAAAATCGCGCGATTTCGCCGCTACCAGCCAAAAACCATGCGATTTCTGCAGCTGGCGGGCAAAATCGCGATTTTCGCCGCTACTATCCAAAAACCGCTTGATTTTCGCCGCTACCGGCCAAAACCATGCGATTTTCGCAGCTGGCGGGCAAAAATCGCGATTTTCGCCGCTACCGGCCAAAAATAGCGCGATTTTTGCCGCTAGCGGCCAAAAATCGGGCTATTTTTGCCACTAACGGCCGAAAACCGCGCTATTTTGCGCAAAAACCATGCGATTGTTGCAGCTGGCGAACAAAAATCGCGATTTTCGCCGCTACCGGTCAAAAATAACGCTATTTTCGCCGCTACCGGCCAAAAACAGCTCGATTTTCGCCGCTACCGGCCAAAAACCGTGCGATTTCGCCGCTAGCGGCCAAAAATCGGGCGATTTTTGCCGCTAACGGCCGAAAACCGCGCTATTTTGCGCAAAAAACCATGCGATTTTCGCAGCTGGCGGGCAAAAGTCGCGATTTTTGCAGCTACCGGCCAAAATAGCGCGATTTTCGCCGCTACTGGCCAAAAACCATGCGATGTTCGCAGCTGGCGGGCAAAAATCGCGATTTTTGCCGCTAGCGGCCAAAAATCGGGCTTTTTTTTCCCGCTAACGGCCGAAAACCGCGCTATTTTGCGCAAAAACCATGCGATTTTCACAGCTGGCGGGCAAAAAATCCCGATTTTCGCCGCTACCGGCCAAAAATAGCGCGATTTTCGCCGCTACCGGCCAAAACCGCGCGATTTTCACCGCTACCGGCCAAAAACCATGCGATGTTCGCAGCTGGCGGGCAAAAATCGCGATTTTTGCCGCTAGCGGCCAAAAATCGGGCTTTTTTTCCCGCTAACGGCCGAAAACAGCGCTAGCGATTTTCGCCGCTACCGGCCAAAACCATGCGATGTTCGCAGCTGGCGGGCAAAAATCGCGATTTTTGCCGCTAGCGGCCAAAAATCGGGCTTTTTTTCCCGCTAACGGCCGAAAACCGCGCTATTTTGCGCAAAAACCATGCGATTTTCGCAGCAGGCGGGCAAAAACCTCGATTTTCGCCGCTACCGGCCAAAAATAGCGCGATTTCGCCGCTACCGGCCAAAAACCGCTCGATTTTCGCCGCTACCGGTCAAAAACCATGCGATTTTCGCAGCTGGCGGGCAAAAATCGCGATTTTCTCCGCTACCGGCCAAAAATAGCGTGATTTTCGCCCCTAGCGGCCAAAAACCGTCCGATTTTTGCCGCTAGCGGCCAAAAGTCGGCCGATTTTTGCCGCTAACGGCCGAAAAGCGCGCTATTTTGCGCAAAAAACATGCGGTTTTTTGCAGGCTGGTTGGCAAAAATCGCAATTTTCGCCGCTACCGGCCAAAAATAGCGCGATTTTCGCCGCTACCGGCCAGAAAACCGCTCGATTTTCGCCGTTACCGGCCAAAAACCATGCGATTTTCGCAGCTGGCGGGAAAAATCGCTATTTTCGCCGCTACCGGCCAAAAATAGCGCGATTTTCGCCGCTACCGGCCAAAATAGCGCGATTTTCGCCGCTACCGGCCAAAAATCGCGCGATTTTCGCCGCTACCAGCCAAAAACCATGCGATTTTTGCAGCTGGCGGGCAAAATCGCGATTTTCGCCGCTACTATCCAAAAACCGCTCGATTTTCGCCGCTACCGGCCAAAAACCATGCGATTTTCGCAGCTGGCGGGCAAAAATCGCGATTTTCGCCGCTACCGGCCAAAAATAGCGCGATTTTTGCCGCTAGCGGCCAAAAATCGGGCTATTTTTGCCGCTAACGGCCGAAAACCGCGCTATTTTGCGCAAAAACCATGCGATTTTCGCAGCTGGCGAACAAAAATCGCGATTTTCGCCGCTACCGGTCAAAAATAACGCTATTTTCGCCGCTACCGGCCAAAAACAGCTCGATTTTCGCCGCTACCGGCCAAAAACCATGCGATTTTCCCAGCTGGCGATAAAAATCGCGATTTTCGCCGCTACCGGCCAAAAATAGCGCGATTTTTGCCGCTACCGGCCAAAAACCGCGCGATTTTCGCCGCTACTGGCCAAAAACCAAGCGAATTTCGCAGCTGGCGGGGAAAAATCGCGATTTTCGCCGCTACCGGCCAAAAATAGCGCGATTTTCGCCGCTACCGGCCAAAAACCGCGCGATTTTCGCCGCTACCGACCAAAAACCATGCGATTTTCGCAGCTGGCGGGCAAAAATCTCGATTTTCGCCGCTACCGGCCAAAAATAGCGCGATTTTTCCCGTTAGCGGCCAAAAATCGGGCTATTTTTGCCGCTAACGGCCGAAAACCGCGCTATTTTGCGCAAAAATAATGCGATTTTCGCAGCTGGCGGGCAAAAATCGCGATTTTCGCCGCTACCGGCCAAAAATAGCGCGATTTTCGCCGCTACCGGCCAAAAACCGCGAGATTTTCGCCGCTACCGGCCAAAAACCATGCGATGTTCGCAGCTGACGGGCAAAAATCGCGATTTTTTGCCGCTAGCGGCCAAAAATCGGGTTATTTTTGCCGCTAACGGCCGAAAACCGCGCTATTTTGCGCAAAAACCATGCGATTTTCGCAGCTGGCGGACAAAAATCGCGATTTTCGCCGCTACCGGTCAAAAATAGCGCGATTTTCGCCGCTACCGGCCAAAAACAGCTCGATTTTCGCCGCTACCGGCCAAAAACCATGCGATTTTCCCAGCTGGCGGGAAAAAATCGCGATTTTCGCCGCTACCGGCCAAAAATAGCGCGATTTTCGCCGCTACCGGCCAAAAACCGCGCGATTTTCGCCGCTACTGGCCAAAAACCAAGCGATTTTCGCAGCTAGTGGGCAAAAATCACGATTTTCGCCGCTACCGGCCAAAAATAGCGCGATTTTCGCCGCTACCGGCCAAAAACCGCGCGATTTTCGCCGCTACCGACCAAAAACCATGCGATTTTCGCAGCTGGCGGGCAAAAATCGCGATTTTCGCCGCTACCGGCCAAAAATAGCGTGATTTTCGCCGCTACCGGCCAAAAACCGCTCGATTTTCGCCGCTACCGGTCAAAAACCATGCGATTTTCGCAGCTGGCGGGCAAAAATCGCGATTTTCGCCGGTACCGGCCAAAAATAGCGCGATTTTCGCCGCTACCTGGCCAAAAACCGCGCGATTTTCACCGCTACCGGCCAAAAACCATGCGATGTTCGCGCTAGCGGCCAAAAATCGGGTTATTTTTGCCGCTAACGGCCGAAAACCGCGCTATTTTGCGCAAAAACCATGCGATTTTCGCAGCTGGCGGACAAAAAATCGCGATTTTCGCCGCTACCGGTCAAAAATAGCGCGATTTTCGCCGCTACCGGCCAAAAACAGCTCGATTTTCGCCGCTACCGGCCAAAAACCAAGCGATTTTCGCAGCTAGTGGGCAAAAATCACGATTTTCTCCGCTACCGGCCAAAAATAGCGCGATTTTCGCCGCTACCGGCCAAAAACAGCTCGATTTTCGCCGCTACCGGCCAAAAAACATGCGATTTTCGCATCTGGCGGGAAAAAGTCGCGATTTTCGCCGCTACCGGCCAAAAATCGCGCGATTTTCGCCGCTACCAGCCAAAAACCATGCGATTTTCGCAGCTGGCGGGCAAAAATCGCGATTTTCGCCGCTAGCGGCCAAAAATCAGGCTATTTTTGCCGCTAACGGCCGAAAACCGCGCTATTTTGCGCAAAAACCATGCGATTTTCGCAGCTGGCGGGCAAAAATCCCGATTTTCGCCGCTACCGGCCAAAAATAGCGCGATTTTCAACGCTAGCGGCCAAAAACCGTACGATTTTTCGCCGCTAGCGGCCAAAAATCAGGCTATTTTTGCCGCTAACGGCCGAAAACCCGCGCTATTTTGCGCAAAAACCATGCGATTTTCGCAGCTGGCGGGCAAAAAATCCCGATTTTCGCCGCTACCGGCCAAAAATAGCGCGATTTCGCCGCTACTGGCCAAAAACCGCTCGATTTTCGCCGCTACCGGCCAAAAACCATGCGATTTTCGCAGCTGGCGGGCAAAAATCGCGATTTTCCGCCGCTACCGGCCAAAAATAGCGTGATTTTCGCCGCTAGCGGCCAAAAACCGTCCGATTTTTGCCGCTAGCGGCCAAAAGTCGGGCGATTTTTGCCGCTAACGGCCGAAAACCGCGCTATTTTGCGCAAAAAACCATGCGATTTTCGCAGGTGGCGGGCAAAAATCGCGATTTTCGCCGCTACCAGCCAAAAATAGCGCGATTTTCGCCGCTACCGGCCAAAAACCGCGCGATTTTCACCGCTACCGGCCAAAACCATGCGATGTTCGCAGCGGCCAAAAATCGGGTTATTTTTGCCGCTAACGGCCGAAAACCGCGCTATTTTGCGCAAAAACCATGCGATTTTCCCAGCTGGCGGGAAAAAATCGCGATTTTCGCCGCTACCGGCCAAAAATAGCGCGATTTTCGCCGCTACCGGCCAAAAACCGCGCGATTTTCGCCGCTACCGGCCAAAACCATGCGATGTTCGCAGCTGGCGGGCAAAATCGCGATTTTTGCCGCTAGCGGCCAAAAATCGGGCTTTTTTTCCCGCTAACGGCCGAAAACCGCGCTATTTTGCGCAAAAACCATGCGATTTTCACAGCTGGCGGGCAAAAATCCCGATTTTCGCCGCTACCGGCCAAAATAGCGCGATTTTCGCCGCTACCGGCCAAAAACCGCGCGATTTTCACCGCTACCGGCCAAAAACCATGCGATGTTCGCAGCTGGCGGGCAAAAATCGCGATTTTTGCCGCTAGCGGCCAAAAATCGGGCTTTTTTTCCCGCTAACGGCCGAAAACAGCGCTATTTGGCACAAAAAACTATGCGATTTTCGCAGCTGGCGGGCAAAAATCGCGATTTTCGCGCTACCGGCCAAAAATAGCGCGATTTTCAACGCTAGCGGCCAAAAACCGTACGATTTTCGCCGCTAGCGGCCAAAAATCGGGCTATTTTTGCCGCTAACGGCCGAAAACCGCGCTATTTTGCGCAAAAACCATGCGATTTTCGCAGCAGGCGGGCAAAAACCTCGATTTTCGCCGCTACCGGCCAAAAATAGCGCGATTTCGCCGCTACCGGCCAAAAAACCGCTCGATTTTCGCCGCTACCGGTCAAAAAACCAAGCGATTTTTCGCAGCTGGCGGGCAAAAAATCGCGATTTTCTCCGCTACCGGCCAAAAATAGCGTGATTTTCGCCCCTAGCGGCCAAAAACCGTCCGATTTTTGCCGCTAGCGGCCAAAAGTCGGCCGATTTTTTGCCGCTAACGGCCGAAAAAGCGCGCTATTTTGCGCAAAAACCATGCGGTTTTTGGAGCTGGTTGGCAAAAATCGCAATTTTCGCCGCTACCGGCCAAAAATAGCGCGATTTTCGCCGCTACCGGCCAGAAACCGCTCGATTTTCGCCGTTACCGGCCAAAAACCATGCGATTTTCGCAGCTGGCGGGAAAAATCGCTATTTTCCGCCGCTACCGGCCAAAAATAGCGCGATTTTCGCCGCTACCGGCCAAAAATAGCGCGATTTTCGCCGCTACCGGCCAAAAATCGCGCGATTTTCGCCGCTACCAGCCAAAAACCATGCGATTTTTGCAGCTGGCGGTCAAAAATCGCGATTTTCGCCGCTACTATCCAAAAACCGCTCGATTTTCGCCGCTACCGGCCAAAACCATGCGATTTTCGCAGCTGGCGGGCAAAAATCGCGATTTTCCGCCGCTACCGGCCAAAAATAGCGCGATTTTTGCCGCTAGCGGCCAAAAATCGGGCTATTTTTGCCGCTAACGGCCGAAAACCGCGCTATTTTGCGCAAAAACCATGCGATTTTCGCAGCTGGCGAACAAAAAATCGCGATTTTCGCCGCTGCCGGTCAAAAAATAACGCTATTTTCGCCGCTACCGGCCAAAAACAGCTCGATTTTCGCCGCTACCGGCCAAAAAACCATGCGATTTTCCCAGCTGGCGATAAAAAATCGCGATTTTCGCCGCTACCGGCCAAAAATAGCGCGATTTTTGCCGCTACCGGCCAAAAACCGCTCGATTTTCGCCGCTACTGGCCAAAAACCAAGCGAATTTCGCAGCTGGCGGGGAAAAATCGCGATTTTCGCCGCTACCGGCCAAAAATAGCGCGATTTTCGCCGCTACCGGCCAAAAACCGCGCGATTTTCGCCGCTACCGACCAAAAACCATGCGATTTTCGCAGCTGGCGGGCAAAAATCTCGATTTTCGCCGCTACCGGCCAAAAATAGCGCGATTTTTCCCGTTAGCGGCCAAAAATCGGGCTATTTTTGCCGCTAACGGCCGAAAACCGCGCTATTTTGCGCAAAAATAATGCGATTTTCGCAGCTGGCGGGCAAAAATCGCGATTTTCGCCGCTACCGGCCAAAAATAGCGCGATTTCGCCGCTACCGGCCAAAAACCGCTCGATTTTCGCCGCTACCGGTCAAAAACCATGCGATTTTCGCAGCTGGCGGGCAAAAATCGCGATTTTCTCCGCTACCGGCCAAAAATAGCGTGATTTTCGCCCCTAGCGGCCAAAAACCGTCCGATTTTTGCCGCTAGCGGCCAAAAGTCGGCCGATTTTTGCCGCTAACGGCCGAAAAGCGCGCTATTTTGCGCAAAAAACATGCGGTTTTTGCAGCTGGTTGGCAAAAATCGCAATTTTCGCCGCTACCGGCCAAAAATAGCGCGATTTTCGCCGCTACCGGCCAGAAACCGCTCGATTTTCGCCGTTACCGGCCAAAAACCATGCGATTTTCGCAGCTGGCGGGAAAAATCGCTATTTTCGCCGCTACCGGCCAAAAATAGCGCGATTTTCGCCGCTACCGGCCAAAAATAGCGCGATTTTCGCCGCTACCGGCCAAAAACAGCTCGATTTTCGCCGCTACCGGCCAAAAACCATGCGATTTTCCCAGCTGGCGGGAAAAAATCGTGATTTTCGCCGCTACCGGCCAAAAATAGCGCGATTTTCGCCGCTACCGGCCAAAAAACCGCGCGATTTTCGCCGCTACTGGCCAAAAACCAAGCGATTTTCGCAGCTAGTGGGCAAAAATCACGATTTTCTCCGCTACCGGCCAAAAATAGCGCGATTTTCGCCGCTACCGGCCAAAAACCGCGCGATTTTCGCCGCTACCGGCCAAAAAGCACGCGATTTACGCAGCTGGCGGGCAAAAATCGCGATTTTCGCCGATACCGGCCAAAAATAGCGCGATTTTTGCCGCTAGCGGCCAAAAATCGGGCTATTTTTGCCGCTAACGGCCGAAAACCGCGCTATTTTGCGCAAAAATAATGCGATTTTCGCAGCTGGCGGGCAAAAATCGCGATTTTCGCCGCTACCGGCCAAAAATAGCGCGATTTTCGCCGCTACCGGCCAAAAACCGCGCGATTTTCGCCGCTACCGGCCAAAAACCATGCGATTTTCGCAGCTGGCGGGCAAAAATCCCGATTTTCGCCGCTACCGGCCAAAAATAGCGCGATTTTCAACGCTAGCGGCAAAAAACCGTACGATTTTCGCCGCTAGCGGCCAAAAATCAGGCTATTTTTGCCGCTAACGGCCGAAAACCGCGCTATTTTGCGCAAAAACCATGCGATTTTCGCAGCTGGCGGGCAAAAATCCCGATTTTCGCCGCTACCGGCCAAAAATAGCGCGATTTCGCCGCTACTGGCCAAAAATCGCTCGATTTTCGCCGCTACCGGCCAAAAACCATGCGATTTTCGCAGCTGGCGGGCAAAAAATCGCGATTTTCGCCGCTACCGGCCAAAAATAGCGTGATTTTCGCCGCTAGCGGCCAAAAACCGTCCGATTTTTGCCGCTAGCGGCCAAAAGTCGGGCGATTTTTGCCGCTAACGGCCGAAAACCGCGCTATTTTGCGCAAAAACCATGCGATTTTCGCAGGTGGCGGGCAAAAATCGCGATTTTCCGCCGCTACCAGCCAAAAATAGCGCGATTTTCGCCGCTACCGGCCAAAAACCGCGCGATTTTCACCGCTACCGGCCAAAAACCATGCGATGTTCGCAGCGGCCAAAAATCGGGTTATTTTTGCCGCTAACGGCCGAAAACCGCGCTATTTTGCGCAAAAACCATGCGATTTTCCCAGCTGGCGGGAAAAAATCGCGATTTTCGCCGCTACCGGCCAAAAATAGCGCGATTTCGCCGCTACCGGCCAAAAACCGCGCGATTTCGCCGCTACCGGCCAAAAACCATGCGATGTTCGCAGCTGGCGGGCAAAAATCGCGATTTTGCCGCTAGCGGCCAAAAATCGGGCTTTTTTTTCCCGCTAACGGCCGAAAACCGCGCTATTTTGCGCAAAAACCATGCGATTTTCACAGCTGGCGGGCAAAAATCCCGATTTTCGCCGCTACCGGCCAAAAATAGCGCGATTTTCGCCGCTACCGGCCAAAAACCGCGCGATTTTCGCCGCTACCGGCCAAAAACCATGCGATGTTCGCAGCTGGCGGGCAAAAATCGCGATTTTTGCCGCTAGCGGCCAAAAATCGGGCTTTTTTTTCCCGCTAACGGCCGAAAACCGCGCTATTTGGCACAAAAACTATGCGATTTTCGCAGCTGGCGGGCAAAAATCGCGATTTCCGCGCTACCGGCCAAAAATAGCGCGATTTTCAACGCTAGCGGCCAAAAACCGTACGATTTTCGCCGCTAGCGGCCAAAAATCGGGCTATTTTTGCCGCTAACGGCCGAAAACCGCGCTATTTTGCGCAAAAACCATGCGATTTTCGCAGCAGGCGGGCAAAAACCTCGATTTTCGCCGCTACCGGCCAAAAATAGCGCGATTTCGCCGCTACCGGCCAAAAACCGCTCGATTTTCGCCGCTACCGGTCAAAAACCAAGCGATTTTCGCAGCTGGCGGGCAAAAATCGCGATTTTCTCCGCTACCGGCCAAAAATAGCGTGATTTTCGCCCCTAGCGGCCAAAAACCGTCCGATTTTTGCCGCTAGCGGCCAAAAGTCGGCCGATTTTTGCCGCTAACGGCCGAAAAGCGCGCTATTTTGCGCAAAAACCATGCGGTTTTTGGAGCTGGTTGGCAAAAATCGCAATTTTCGCCGCTACCGGCCAAAAATAGCGCGATTTTCGCCGCTACCGGCCAGAAACCGCTCGATTTTCGCCGTTACCGGCCAAAAACCATGCGATTTTCGCAGCTGGCGGGAAAAATCGCTATTTTCGCCGCTACCGGCCAAAAATAGCGCGATTTTCGCCGCTACCGGCCAAAAATAGCGCGATTTTCGCCGCTACCGGCCAAAAATCGCGCGATTTTCGCCGCTACCAGCCAAAAACCATGCGATTTTTGCAGCTGGCGGTCAAAAATCGCGATTTTCGCCGCTACTATCCAAAAACCGCTCGATTTTCGCCGCTACCGGCCAAAAACCATGCGATTTTCGCAGCTGGCGGGCAAAAATCGCGATTTTCGCCGCTACCGGCCAAAAATAGCGCGATTTTTGCCGCTAGCGGCCAAAAATCGGGCTATTTTTGCCGCTAACGGCCGAAAACCGCGCTATTTTGCGCAAAAACCATGCGATTTTCGCAGCTGGCGAACAAAAATCGCGATTTTCGCCGCTACCGGTCAAAAATAACGCTATTTTCGCCGCTACCGGCCAAAAACAGCTCGATTTTCGCCGCTACCGGCCAAAAAACCATGCGATTTTCCCAGCTGGCGATAAAAAATCGCGATTTTCGCCGCTACCGGCCAAAAATAGCGCGATTTTTGCCGCTACCGGCCAAAAACCGCTCGATTTTCGCCGCTACTGGCCAAAAACCAAGCGAATTTCGCAGCTGGCGGGGAAAAATCGCGATTTTCGCCGCTACCGGCCAAAAATAGCGCGATTTTCGCCGCTACCGGCCAAAAACCGCGCGATTTTCGCCGCTACCGACCAAAAACCATGCGATTTTCGCAGCTGGCGGGCAAAAATCTCGATTTTCGCCGCTACCGGCCAAAAATAGCGCGATTTTTCCCGTTAGCGGCCAAAAATCGGGCTATTTTTGCCGCTAACGGCCGAAAACCGCGCTATTTTGCGCAAAAATAATGCGATTTTCGCAGCTGGCGGGCAAAAATCGCGATTTTCGCCGCTACCGGCCAAAAATAGCGCGATTTTCGCCGCTACCGGCCAAAAAACCGCGCGATTTTCGCCGCTACCGGCCAAAAACCATGCGATGTTCGCAGCTGACGGGCAAAAATCGCGATTTTTGCCGCTAGCGGCCAAAAATCGGGCTATTTTTGCCGCTAACGGCCGAAAACCGCGCTATTTTGCGCAAAAACCATGCGATTTTCGCAGCAGGCGGGCAAAAACCTCGATTTTCGCCGCTACCGGCCAAAAATAGCGCGATTTCGCCGCTACCGGCCAAAAACCGCTCGATTTTCGCCGCTACCGGTCAAAAACCATGCGATTTTCGCAGCTGGCGGGCAAAAATCGCGATTTTCTCCGCTACCGGCCAAAAATAGCGTGATTTTCGCCCCTAGCGGCCAAAAAACCGTCCGATTTTTGCCGCTAGCGGCCAAAAGTCGGCCGATTTTTGCCGCTAACGGCCGAAAAGCGCGCTATTTTGCGCAAAAAACATGCGGTTTTTGCAGCTGGTTGGCAAAAATCGCAATTTTCGCCGCTACCGGCCAAAAATAGCGCGATTTTCGCCGCTACCGGCCAGAAACCGCTCGATTTTCGCCGTTACCGGCCAAAAACCATGCGATTTTCGCAGCTGGCGGGAAAAATCGCTATTTTCGCCGCTACCGGCCAAAAATAGCGCGATTTTCGCCGCTACCGGCCAAAAATAGCGCGATTTTCGCCGCTACCGGCCAAAAACAGCTCGATTTTCGCCGCTACCGGCCAAAAACCATGCGATTTTCCCAGCTGGCGGGAAAAAATCGTGATTTTCGCCGCTACCGGCCAAAAATAGCGCGATTTTCGCCGCTACCGGCCAAAAACCGCGCGATTTTCGCCGCTACTGGCCAAAAACCAAGCGATTTTCGCAGCTAGTGGGCAAAAATCACGATTTTCTCCGCTACCGGCCAAAAATAGCGCGATTTTCGCCGCTACCGGCCAAAAACCGCGCGATTTTCGCCGCTACCGGCCAAAAAGCACGCGATTTACGCAGCTGGCGGGCAAAAATCGCGATTTTCGCTGATACCGGCCAAAAATAGCGCGATTTTTGCCGCTAGCGGCCAAAAATCGGGCTATTTTTGCCGCTAACGGCCGAAAACCGCGCTATTTTGCGCAAAAATAATGCGATTTTCGCAGCTGGCGGGCAAAAATCGCGATTTTCGCCGCTACCGGCCAAAAATAGCGCGATTTTCGCCGCTACCGGCCAAAAACCGCGCGATTTTCGCCGCTACCGGCCAAAAACCATGCGATGTTCGCAGCTGACGGGCAAAAATCGCGATTTTTGCCGCTAGCGGCCAAAAATCGTTTTTTTTTGCCGCTAACGGCCGAAAACAGCGCTATTTTGCGCAAAAACCATGCGATTTTCGCAGCTGGCGGACAAAAATCGCGATTTTCGCCGCTACCGGTCAAAAATAGCGCGATTTTCGCCGCTACCGGCCAAAAACAGCTCGATTTTCGCCGCTACCGGCCAAAAACCATGCGATTTTCCCAGCTGGCGGGAAAAAATCGTGATTTTCGCCGCTACCGGCCAAAAATAGCGCGATTTTCGCCGCTACCGGCCAAAAACCGCGCGATTTTCGCCGCTACTGGCCAAAAACCAAGCGATTTTCGCAGCTAGTGGGCAAAAATCACGATTTTCTCCGCTACCGGCCAAAAATAGCGCGATTTTCGCCGCTACCGGCCAAAAACCGCGCGATTTTCGCCGCTACCGGCCAAAAAGCACGCGATTTTCGCAGCTGGCGGGCAAAAATCGCGATTTTCGCCGATACCGGCCAAAAATAGCGCGATTTTTGCCGCTAGCGGCCAAAAATCGGGCTATTTTTGCCGCTAACGGCCAAAAACCGCGTTATTTTGCGCAAAAACCATGCGATTTTCGCAGCTGGCGGGCAAAAATCCCGATTTTCGCCGCTACCGGCCAAAAATAGCGCGATTTTCGCTCCTAGCGGCAAAAAACCGTGCGATTTTCGCCGCTAGCGGCCAAAAATAGCGCGTTTTTTGCCGCTAACGGCCAAAAATAGCGCGATTTTCGCCGCTACTGGCCAAAAATTGCGCGATTTTCGCCGCTACCAGCCAAAAAACCATGCGATTTTCGCAGCTGCCGGGCAAAAATCGCGATTTTCGCCGCTACCGGCCAAAAATAGCGCGATTTTCGCCGCTACCGGCCAAAAACCGCTCGATTTTCGCCGCTACCGGTCAAAAACTACGCGATTTTCGCAGCTGGCGGGCAAAAATCGCGATTTTCGCCGGTACCGGCCAAAAATAGCGCGATTTTCGCCGCTACCGGCCAAAAAACCGCGCGATTTTCACCGCTACCGACCAAAAACCATGCGATTTTCGCAGCTGGCGGGCAAAAATCGCGATTTTCGCCGCTACCGGCCAAAAATAGCGCGATTTTTGCCGTTAGCGGCCAAAAATCGGGCTATTTTTGCCGCTAACGGCCGAAAACCGCGCTATTTTGCGCAAAAATAATGCGATTTTCGCAGCTGGCGGGCAAAAATCGCGATTTTCGCCGCTACCGGCCAAAAACCGCGAGATTTTCGCCGCTACCGGCCAAAAACCATGCGATGTTCGCAGCTGACGGGCAAAAATCGCGATTTTTGCCGCTAGCGGCCAAAAATCGGGATATTTTTGCCGCTAACGGCCAAAAACCGCGCTATTTTGCGCAAAAACCATGCGATTTTCGCAGCTGGCGGACAAAAATCGCGATTTTCGCCGCTACCGGCCAAAAATAGCGCGATTTTCGCCGCTACCGGCCAAAAACCGCGCGATTTTCGCCGCTACCGACCAAAAACCATGCGATTTTCGCAGCTGGCGGGCAAAAATCGCGATTTTCGCCGCTACCGGCCAAAAATAGCGCGATTTTCGCCGCTACCGGCCAAAAACTGCGCGATTTTCGCCGCTACTGGCCAAAAACCAAGCGATTTTCGCAGCTGGCGGGCAAAAATCGCGATTTTCGCCGGTACCGGCCAAAAATAGCGTGATTTTCGCCGCTACCGGCCAAAAACCGCTCGATTTTCGCCGCTACCGGTCAAAAACCATGCGATTTTCGCAGCTGGCGGGCAAAAATCGCGATTTTCGCCGGTACCGGCCAAAAATAGCGCGATTTTCGCCGCTACCGGCCAAAAACCGCGCGATTTTCACCGCTACCGGCCAAAAACCATGCGATGTTCGCGCTAGCGGCCAAAAATCGGGTTATTTTTGCCGCTAACGGCCGAAAACCGCGCTATTTTGCGCAAAAACCATGCGATTTTCGCAGCTGCGGACAAAAATCGCGATTTTCGCCGCTACTGGCCAAAAATAGCGCGATTTTCGCCGCTACCGGCCAAAAACAGCTCGATTTTCGCCGCTACCGGCCAAAAACCATGCGATTTTCCCAGCTGGCGGGAAAAAATCGCGATTTTCGCCGCTACCGGCCAAATATAGCGCGATTTTCGCTGCTAGCGGCCAAAAACCGTGCGATTTTTGCCGCTAGCGGCCAAAAATCGGGCGATTTTTGCCGCTAACGGCCGAAAACCGCGCTATTTTGCGCAAAAACCATGCGATTTTCGCAGCTGGCGGGCAAAAGTCGCGATTTTTGCAGCTACCGGCCAAAAATAGCGCGATTTTCGCCGCTACCGGCCAGAAACCGCTCGATTTTCGCCGTTACCGGCCAAAAACCATGCGATTTTCGCAGCTGGCGGGAAAATCGCTATTTTCGCCGCTACCGGCCAAAAATAGCGCGATTTTCGCCGCTACCGGCCAAAAATAGCGCGATTTTCGCCGCTACCGGCCAAAAATCGCGCGATTTTCGCCGCTACCAGCCAAAAACCATGCGATTTTTGCAGCTGGCGGGCAAAAATCGCGATTTTCGCCGCTACTATCCAAAAACCGCTTGATTTTCGCCGCTACCGGCCAAAAACCATGCGATTTTCGCAGCTGGCGGGCAAAAATCGCGATTTTCGCCGCTACCGGCCAAAAATAGCGCGATTTTTGCCGCTAGCGGCCAAAAATCGGGCTATTTTTGCCGCTAACGGCCGAAAACCGCGCTATTTTGCGCAAAAACCATGCGATTTTCGCAGCTGGCGAACAAAAATCGCGATTTTCGCCGCTACCGGTCAAAAATAACGCTATTTTCGCCGCTACCGGCCAAAAACAGCTCGATTTTCGCCGCTACCGGCCAAAAACCGTGCGATTTTCGCCGCTAGCGGCCAAAAATCGGGCGATTTTTGCCGCTAACGGCCGAAAACCGCGCTATTTTGCGCAAAAACCATGCGATTTTCGCAGCTGGCGGGCAAAAGTCGCGATTTTTGCAGCTACCGGCCAAAAATAGCGCGATTTTCGCCGCTACCGGCCAGAAACCGCTCGATTTTCGCCGTTACCGGCCAAAAACCGTGCGATTTTCGCAGCTGGCGGGAAAAATCGCTATTTTCGCCGCTACCGGCCAAAAATAGCGCGATTTTCGCCGCTACCGGCCAAAAATAGCGCGATTTTCGCCGCTACCGGCCAAAAATCGCGCGATTTTCGCCGCTACCAGCCAAAAACCATGCGATTTTTGCAGCTGGCGGGCAAAAATCGCGATTTTCGCCGCTACTATCCAAAAAACCGCTCGATTTTCGCCGCTACCGGCCAAAAACCATGCGATTTTCGCAGCTGGCGGGCAAAAATCGCGATTTTCGCCGCTACCGGCCAAAAATAGCGCGATTTTTGCCGCTAGCGGCCAAAAATCGGGCTATTTTTGCCGCTAACGGCCGAAAACCGCGCTATTTTGCGCAAAAATAATGCGATTTTCGCAGCTGGCGGGCAAAAAATCGCGATTTTCGCCGCTACCGGCCAAAAATAGCGCGATTTTCGCCGCTACCGGCCAAAAACCGCGCGATTTTCGCCGCTACCGGCCAAAAACCATGCGATGTTCGCAGCTGACGGGCAAAAATCGCGATTTTTGCCGCTAGCGGCCAAAAATCGGGTTATTTTTGCCGCTAACGGCCGAAAACCGCGCTATTTTGCGCAAAAACCATGCGGTTTTTGCAGCTGGTTGGCAAAAATCGCAATTTTCGCCGCTACCGGCCAAAAATAGCGCGATTTTCGCCGCTACCGGCTAGAAACCGCTCGATTTTCGCCGTTACCGGCCAAAAACCATGCGATTTTCGCAGCTGGCGGGAAAAATCGCTATTTTCGCCGCTACCGGCCAAAAATAGCGCGATTTTTGCCGCTAGCGGCCAAAAATCGGGCTATTTTTGCCGCTAACGGCCGAAAACCGCGCTATTTTGCGCAAAAACCATGCGATTTTCGCAGCTGGCGAACAAAAATCGCGATTTTCGCCGCTACCGGTCAAAAATAACGCTATTTTCGCCGCTACCGGCCAAAAACAGCTCGATTTTCGCTGCTACCGGCCAAAAACCATGCGATTTTCCCAGCTGGCGATAAAAAATCGCGATTTTCGCCGCTACCGGCCAAAAATAGCGCGATTTTTGCCGCTACCGGCCAAAAACCGCGCGATTTTCGCCGCTACTGGCTAAAAACCAAGCGAATTTCGCAGCTGGCGGGGAAAAATCGCGATTTTCGCCGCTACCGGCCAAAAATAGCGCGATTTTCGCCGCTACCGGCCAAAAACCGCGCGATTTTCGCCGCTACCGACCAAAAACCATGCGATTTTCGCAGCTGGCGGGCAAAAATCTCGATTTTCGCCGCTACCGGCCAAAAATAGCGCGATTTTTCCCGTTAGCTGCCAAAAATCGGGCTATTTTTGCCGCTAACGGCCGAAAACCGCGCTATTTTGCGCAAAAATAATGCGATTTTCGCAGCTGGCGGGCAAAAATCGCGATTTTCGCCGCTACCGGCCAAAAATAGCGCGATTTTCGCCGCTACCGGCCAAAAACCATGCGATGTTCGCAGCTGACGGGCAAAAATCGCGATTTTTGCCGCTAGCGGCCAAAAATCGGGTTATTTTTGCCGCTAACGGCCGAAAACCGCGCTATTTTTCGCAAAAACCATGCGATTTTCGCAGCTGGCGGACAAAAATCGCGATTTTCGCCGCTACTGGCCAAAAATAGCGCGATTTTCGCCGCTACCGGCCAAAAACAGCTCGATTTTCGCCGCTACCGGCCAAAAACCATGCGATTTTCCCAGCTGGCGGGAAAAAAATCGCGATTTTCGCCGCTACCGGCCAAATATAGCGCGATTTTCGCTGCTAGCGGCCAAAAACCGTGCGATTTTTGCCGCTAGCGGCCAAAAATCGGGCGATTTTTGCCGCTAACGGCCGAAAACCGCGCTATTTTGCGCAAAAACCATGCGATTTTCGCAGCTGGCGGGCAAAAGTCGCGATTTTTGCAGCTACCGGCCAAAAATAGCGCGATTTTCGCCGCTACCGGCCAGAAACCGCTCGATTTTCGCCGTTACCGGCCAAAAACCATGCGATTTTCGCAGCTGGCGGGAAAAATCGCTATTTTCGCCGCTACCGGCCAAAAATAGCGCGATTTTCGCCGCTACCGGCCAAAAATAGCGCGATTTTCGCCGCTACCGGCCAAAAATCGCGCGATTTTCGCCGCTACCAGCCAAAAACCATGCGATTTCTGCAGCTGGCGGGCAAAAATCGCGATTTTCGCCGCTACTATCCAAAAACCGCTTGATTTTCGCCGCTACCGGCCAAAAACCATGCGATTTTCGCAGCTGGCGGGCAAAAATCGCGATTTTCGCCGCTACCGGCCAAAAATAGCGCGATTTTTGCCGCTAGCGGCCAAAAATCGGGCTATTTTTGCCACTAACGGCCGAAAACCGCGCTATTTTGCGCAAAAACCATGCGATTGTTGCAGCTGGCGAACAAAAATCGCGATTTTCGCCGCTACCGGTCAAAAATAACGCTATTTTCGCCGCTACCGGCCAAAAACAGCTCGATTTTCGCCGCTACCGGCCAAAAACCGTGCGATTTTCGCCGCTAGCGGCCAAAAATCGGGCGATTTTTGCCGCTAACGGCCGAAAACCGCGCTATTTTGCGCAAAAACCATGCGATTTTCGCAGCTGGCGGGCAAAAGTCGCGATTTTTGCAGCTACCGGCCAAAAATAGCGCGATTTTCGCCGCTACTGGCCAAAAACCATGCGATGTTCGCAGCTGGCGGGCAAAAATCGCGATTTTTGCCGCTAGCGGCCAAAAATCGGGCTTTTTTTCCCGCTAACGGCCGAAAACCGCGCTATTTTGCGCAAAAACCATGCGATTTTCACAGCTGGCGGGCAAAAATCCCGATTTTCGCCGCTACCGGCCAAAAATAGCGCGATTTTCGCCGCTACCGGCCAAAAACCGCGCGATTTTCACCGCTACCGGCCAAAAACCATGCGATGTTCGCAGCTGGCGGGCAAAAATCGCGATTTTTGCCGCTAGCGGCCAAAAATCGGGCTTTTTTTCCCGCTAACGGCCGAAAACAGCGCTATTTGGCACAAAAACTATGCGATTTTCGCAGCTGGCGGGCAAAAATCGCGATTTTCGCGCTACCGGCCAAAAATAGCGCGATTTTCAACGCTAGCGGCCAAAAACCGTACGATTTTCGCCGCTAGCGGCCAAAAATCGGGCTATTTTTGCCGCTAACGGCCGAAAACCGCGCTATTTTGCGCAAAAACCATGCGATTTTCGCAGCAGGCGGGCAAAAACCTCGATTTTCGCCGCTACCGGCCAAAAATAGCGCGATTTCCCCGCTACCGGCCAAAAACCGCTCGATTTTCGCCGCTACCGGTCAAAAACCATGCGATTTTCGCAGCTGGCGGGCAAAAATCGCGATTTTCTCCGCTACCGGCCAAAAATAGCGTGATTTTCGCCCCTAGCGGCCAAAAACCGTCCGATTTTTGCCGCTAGCGGCCAAAAGTCGGCCGATTTTTGCCGCTAACGGCCGAAAAGCGCGCTATTTTGCGCAAAAAACATGCGGTTTTTGCAGCTGGTTGGCAAAAATCGCAATTTTCGCCGCTACCGGCCAAAAATAGCGCGATTTTCGCCGCTACCGGCCAGAAACCGCTCGATTTTCGCCGTTACCGGCCAAAAACCATGCGATTTTCGCAGCTGGCGGGAAAAAATCGCTATTTTCGCCGCTACCGGCCAAAAATAGCGCGATTTTCGCCGCTACCGGCCAAAAATAGCGCGATTTTCGCCGCTACCGGCCAAAAATCGCGCGATTTTCGCCGCTACCAGCCAAAAACCATGCGATTTTTGCAGCTGGCGGGCAAAAATCGCGATTTTCGCCGCTACTATCCAAAAACCGCTCGATTTTCGCCGCTACCGGCCAAAAACCATGCGATTTTCGCAGCTGGCGGGCAAAAATCGCGATTTTCGCCGCTACCGGCAAAAAATAGCGCGATTTTTGCCGCTAGCGGCCAAAAATCGGGCTATTTTTGCCGCTAACGGCCGAAAACCGCGCTATTTTGCGCAAAAACCATGCGATTTTCGCAGCTGGCGAACAAAAATCGCGATTTTCGCCGCTACCGGTCAAAAATAACGCTATTTTCGCCGCTACCGGCCAAAAACAGCTCGATTTTCGCCGCTACCGGCCAAAAACCATGCGATTTTCCCAGCTGGCGATAAAAAATCGCGATTTTCGCCGCTACCGGCCAAAAATAGCGCGATTTTTGCCGCTACCGGCCAAAAACCGCGCGATTTTCGCCGCTACTGGCCAAAAACCAAGCGAATTTCGCAGCTGGCGGGGAAAAATCGCGATTTTCGCCGCTACCGGCCAAAAATAGCGCGATTTTCGCCGCTACCGGCCAAAAACCGCGCGATTTTCGCCGCTACCGACCAAAAACCATGCGATTTTCGCAGCTGGCGGGCAAAAATCTCGATTTTCGCCGCTACCGGCCAAAAATAGCGCGATTTTTCCCGTTAGCGGCCAAAAATCGGGCTATTTTTGCCGCTAACGGCCGAAAACCGCGCTATTTTGCGCAAAAATAATGCGATTTTCGCAGCTGGCGGGCAAAAATCGCGATTTTCGCCGCTACCGGCCAAAAATAGCGCGATTTTCGCCGCTACCGGCCAAAAACCGCGAGATTTTCGCCTCTACCGGCCAAAAACCATGCGATGTTCGCAGCTGACGGGCAAAAATCGCGATTTTTGCCGCTAGCGGCCAAAAATCGGGTTATTTTTGCGGCTAACGGCCGAAAACCGCGCTATTTTGCGCAAAAACCATGCGATTTTCGCAGCTGGCGGACAAAAATCGCGATTTTCGCCGCTACCGGTCAAAAATAGCGCGATTTTCGCCGCTACCGGGCAAAAACAGCTCGATTTTCGCCGCTACCGGCCAAAAACCATGCGATTTTCCCAGCTGGCGGGAAAAAATCGCGATTTTCGCCGCTACCGGCCAAAAATAGCGCGATTTTCGCCGCTACCGGCCAAAAACCGCGCGATTTTCGCCGCTACTGGCCAAAAACCAAGCGATTTTCGCAGCTAGTGGGCAAAAATCACGATTTTCGCCGCTACCGGCCAAAAATAGCGCGATTTTCGCCGCTACCGGCCAAAAACCGCGTGATTTTCGCCGCTACCGACCAAAAACCATGCGATTTTCGCAGCTGGCGGGCAAAAATCGCGATTTTCGCCGCTACCGGCCAAAAATAGCGTGATTTTCGCCGCTACCGGCCAAAAACCGCTCGATTTTCGCCGCTACCGGTCAAAAACCATGCGATTTTCGCAGCTGGCGGGCAAAAATCGCGATTTTCGCCGGTACCGGCCAAAAATAGCGCGATTTTCGCCGCTACTGGCCAAAAACCGCGCGATTTTCACCGCTACCGGCCAAAAACCATGCGATGTTCGCGCTAGCGGCCAAAAATCGGGTTATTTTTGCCGCTAACGGCCGAAAACCGCGCTATTTTGCGCAAAAACCATGCGATTTTCGCAGCTGGCGGACAAAAATCGTGATTTTCGCCGCTACCGGTCAAAAATAGCGCGATTTTCGCCGCTACCGGCCAAAAACAGCTCGATTTTCGCCGCTACCGGCCAAAAACCAAGCGATTTTCGCAGCTAGTGGGCAAAAATCACGATTTTCTCCGCTACCGGCCAAAAATAGCGCGATTTTCGCCGCTACCGGCCAAAAACAGCTCGATTTTCGCCGCTACCGGCCAAAAAACATGCGATTTTCGCATCTGGCGGGAAAAAGTCGCGATTTTCGCCGCTACCGGCCAAAAATCGCGCGATTTTCGCCGCTACCAGCCAAAAACCATGCGATTTTCGCAGCTGGCGGGCAAAAATCGCGATTTTCGCCGCTAGCGGCCAAAAATCAGGCTATTTTTGCCGCTAACGGCCGAAAACCGCGCTATTTTGCGCAAAAACCATGCGATTTTCGCAGCTGGCGGGCAAAAATCCCGATTTTCGCCGCTACCGGCCAAAAATAGCGCGATTTTCAACGCTAGCGGCAAAAAACCGTACGATTTTCGCCGCTAGCGGCCAAAAATCAGGCTATTTTTGCCGCTAACGGCCGAAAACCGCGCTATTTTGCGCAAAAACCATGCGATTTTCGCAGCTGGCGGGCAAAAATCCCGATTTTCGCCGCTACCGGCCAAAAATAGCGCGATTTCGCCGCTACTGGCCAAAAATCGCTCGATTTTCGCCGCTACCGGCCAAAAACCATGCGATTTTCGCAGCTGGCGGGCAAAAATCGCGATTTTCGCCGCTACCGGCCAAAAATAGCGTGATTTTCGCCGCTAGCGGCCAAAAACCGTCCGATTTTTGCCGCTAGCGGCCAAAAGTCGGGCGATTTTTGCCGCTAACGGCCGAAAACCGCGCTATTTTGCGCAAAAACCATGCGATTTTCGCAGGTGGCGGGCAAAAATCGCGATTTTCGCCGCTACCAGCCAAAAATAGCGCGATTTTCGCCGCTACCGGCCAAAAACCGCGCGATTTTCACCGCTACCGGCCAAAAACCATGCGATGTTCGCAGCGGCCAAAAATCGGGTTATTTTTGCCGCTAACGGCCGAAAACCGCGCTATTTTGCGCAAAAACCATGCGATTTTCCCAGCTGGCGGGAAAAAATCGCGATTTTCGCCGCTACCGGCCAAAAATAGCGCGATTTTCGCCGCTACCGGCCAAAAACCGCGCGATTTTCGCCGCTACCGGCCAAAAACCATGCGATGTTCGCAGCTGGCGGGCAAAAATCGCGATTTTTGCCGCTAGCGGCCAAAAATCGGGCTTTTTTTCCCGCTAACGGCCGAAAACCGCGCTATTTTGCGCAAAAACCATGCGATTTTCACAGCTGGCGGGCAAAAATCCCGATTTTCGCCGCTACCGGCCAAAAATAGCGCGATTTTCGCCGCTACCGGCCAAAAACCGCGCGATTTTCACCGCTACCGGCCAAAAACCATGCGATGTTCGCAGCTGGCGGGCAAAAATCGCGATTTTTGCCGCTAGCGGCCAAAAATCGGGCTTTTTTTCCCGCTAACGGCCGAAAACAGCGCTATTTGGCACAAAAACTATGCGATTTTCGCAGCTGGCGGGCAAAAATCGCGATTTTCGCGCTACCGGCCAAAAATAGCGCGATTTTCAACGCTAGCGGCCAAAAACCGTACGATTTTCGCCGCTAGCGGCCAAAAATCGGGCTATTTTTGCCGCTAACGGCCGAAAACCGCGCTATTTTGCGCAAAAACCATGCGATTTTCGCAGCAGGCGGGCAAAAACCTCGATTTTCGCCGCTACCGGCCAAAAATAGCGCGATTTCGCCGCTACCGGCCAAAAACCGCTCGATTTTCGCCGCTACCGGTCAAAAACCAAGCGATTTTCGCAGCTGGCGGGCAAAAATCGCGATTTTCTCCGCTACCGGCCAAAAATAGCGTGATTTTCGCCCCTAGCGGCCAAAAACCGTCCGATTTTT
This sequence comes from Procambarus clarkii, assembly GCF_040958095.1. Classification (NCBI taxonomy): domain Eukaryota; kingdom Metazoa; phylum Arthropoda; class Malacostraca; order Decapoda; family Cambaridae; genus Procambarus; species Procambarus clarkii. The sequence goes on along the minus strand of NW_027190272.1, from coordinate 15,790 downwards.
GCCGCTAGCGGCCAAAAGTCGGCCGATTTTTGCCGCTAACGGCCGAAAAGCGCGCTATTTTGCGCAAAAACCATGCGGTTTTTGGAGCTGGTTGGCAAAAATCGCAATTTTCGCCGCTACCGGCCAAAAATAGCGCGATTTTCGCCGCTACCGGCCAGAAACCGCTCGATTTTCGCCGTTACCGGCCAAAAACCATGCGATTTTCGCAGCTGGCGGGAAAAATCGCTATTTTCGCCGCTACCGGCCAAAAATAGCGCGATTTTCGCCGCTACCGGCCAAAAATAGCGCGATTTTCGCCGCTACCGGCCAAAAATCGCGCGATTTTCGCCGCTACCAGCCAAAAACCATGCGATTTTTGCAGCTGGCGGTCAAAAATCGCGATTTTCGCCGCTACTATCCAAAAACCGCTCGATTTTCGCCGCTACCGGCCAAAAACCATGCGATTTTCGCAGCTGGCGGGCAAAAATCGCGATTTTCGCCGCTACCGGCCAAAAATAGCGCGATTTTTGCCGCTAGCGGCCAAAAATCGGGCTATTTTTGCCGCTAACGGCCGAAAACCGCGCTATTTTGCGCAAAAACCATGCGATTTTCGCAGCTGGCGAACAAAAATCGCGATTTTCGCCGCTACCGGTCAAAAATAACGCTATTTTCGCCGCTACCGGCCAAAAACAGCTCGATTTTCGCCGCTACCGGCCAAAAACCATGCGATTTTCCCAGCTGGCGATAAAAAATCGCGATTTTCGCCGCTACCGGCCAAAAATAGCGCGATTTTTGCCGCTACCGGCCAAAAACCGCTCGATTTTCGCCGCTACTGGCCAAAAACCAAGCGAATTTCGCAGCTGGCGGGGAAAAATCGCGATTTTCGCCGCTACCGGCCAAAAATAGCGCGATTTTCGCCGCTACCGGCCAAAAACCGCGCGATTTTCGCCGCTACCGACCAAAAACCATGCGATTTTCGCAGCTGGCGGGCAAAAATCTCGATTTTCGCCGCTACCGGCCAAAAATAGCGCGATTTTTCCCGTTAGCGGCCAAAAATCGGGCTATTTTTGCCGCTAACGGCCGAAAACCGCGCTATTTTGCGCAAAAATAATGCGATTTTCGCAGCTGGCGGGCAAAAATCGCGATTTTCGCCGCTACCGGCCAAAAATAGCGCGATTTTCGCCGCTACCGGCCAAAAACCGCGCGATTTTCGCCGCTACCGGCCAAAAACCATGCGATGTTCGCAGCTGACGGGCAAAAATCGCGATTTTTGCCGCTAGCGGCCAAAAATCGGGCTATTTTTGCCGCTAACGGCCGAAAACCGCGCTATTTTGCGCAAAAACCATGCGATTTTCGCAGCAGGCGGGCAAAAACCTCGATTTTCGCCGCTACCGGCCAAAAATAGCGCGATTTCGCCGCTACCGGCCAAAAACCGCTCGATTTTCGCCGCTACCGGTCAAAAACCATGCGATTTTCGCAGCTGGCGGGCAAAAATCGCGATTTTCTCCGCTACCGGCCAAAAATAGCGTGATTTTCGCCCCTAGCGGCCAAAAACCGTCCGATTTTTGCCGCTAGCGGCCAAAAGTCGGCCGATTTTTGCCGCTAACGGCCGAAAAGCGCGCTATTTTGCGCAAAAAACATGCGGTTTTTGCAGCTGGTTGGCAAAAATCGCAATTTTCGCCGCTACCGGCCAAAAATAGCGCGATTTTCGCCGCTACCGGCCAGAAACCGCTCGATTTTCGCCGTTACCGGCCAAAAACCATGCGATTTTCGCAGCTGGCGGGAAAAATCGCTATTTTCGCCGCTACCGGCCAAAAATAGCGCGATTTTCGCCGCTACCGGCCAAAAATAGCGCGATTTTCGCCGCTACCGGCCAAAAACAGCTCGATTTTCGCCGCTACCGGCCAAAAACCATGCGATTTTCCCAGCTGGCGGGAAAAAATCGTGATTTTCGCCGCTACCGGCCAAAAATAGCGCGATTTTCGCCGCTACCGGCCAAAAACCGCGCGATTTTCGCCGCTACTGGCCAAAAACCAAGCGATTTTCGCAGCTAGTGGGCAAAAATCACGATTTTCTCCGCTACCGGCCAAAAATAGCGCGATTTTCGCCGCTACCGGCCAAAAACCGCGCGATTTTCGCCGCTACCGGCCAAAAAGCACGCGATTTACGCAGCTGGCGGGCAAAAATCGCGATTTTCGCCGATACCGGCCAAAAATAGCGCGATTTTTGCCGCTAGCGGCCAAAAATCGGGCTATTTTTGCCGCTAACGGCCGAAAACCGCGCTATTTTGCGCAAAAATAATGCGATTTTCGCAGCTGGCGGGCAAAAATCGCGATTTTCGCCGCTACCGGCCAAAAATAGCGCGATTTTCGCCGCTACCGGCCAAAAACCGCGCGATTTTCGCCGCTACCGGCCAAAAACCATGCGATTTTCGCAGCTGGCGGGCAAAAATCCCGATTTTCGCCGCTACCGGCCAAAAATAGCGCGATTTTCAACGCTAGCGGCAAAAAACCGTACGATTTTCGCCGCTAGCGGCCAAAAATCAGGCTATTTTTGCCGCTAACGGCCGAAAACCGCGCTATTTTGCGCAAAAACCATGCGATTTTCGCAGCTGGCGGGCAAAAATCCCGATTTTCGCCGCTACCGGCCAAAAATAGCGCGATTTCGCCGCTACTGGCCAAAAACCGCTCGATTTTCGCCGCTACCGGCCAAAAACCATGCGATTTTCGCAGCTGGCGGGCAAAAATCGCGATTTTCGCCGCTACCGGCCAAAAATAGCGTGATTTTCGCCGCTAGCGGCCAAAAACCGTCCGATTTTTGCCGCTAGCGGCCAAAAGTCGGGCGATTTTTGCCGCTAACGGCCGAAAACCGCGCTATTTTGCGCAAAAACCATGCGATTTTCGCAGGTGGCGGGCAAAAATCGCGATTTTCGCCGCTACCAGCCAAAAATAGCGCGATTTTCGCCGCTACCGGCCAAAAACCGCGCGATTTTCACCGCTACCGGCCAAAAACCATGCGATGTTCGCAGCGGCCAAAAATCGGGTTATTTTTGCCGCTAACGGCCGAAAACCGCGCTATTTTGCGCAAAAACCATGCGATTTTCCCAGCTGGCGGGAAAAAATCGCGATTTTCGCCGCTACCGGCCAAAAATAGCGCGATTTTCGCCGCTACCGGCCAAAAACCGCGCGATTTTCGCCGCTACCGGCCAAAAACCATGCGATGTTCGCAGCTGGCGGGCAAAAATCGCGATTTTTGCCGCTAGCGGCCAAAAATCGGGCTTTTTTTTCCCGCTAACGGCCGAAAACCGCGCTATTTTGCGCAAAAACCATGCGATTTTCACAGCTGGCGGGCAAAAATCCCGATTTTCGCCGCTACCGGCCAAAAATAGCGCGATTTTCGCCGCTACCGGCCATCAAAAACCGCGCGATTTTCACCGCTACCGGCCAAAAACCATGCGATGTTCGCAGCTGGCGGGCAAAAATCGCGATTTTTGCCGCTAGCGGCCAAAAATCGGGCTTTTTTTTCCCGCTAACGGCCGAAAACAGCGCTATTTGGCACAAAAACTATGCGATTTTCGCAGCTGGCGGGCAAAAATCGCGATTTTCGCGCTACCGGCCAAAAATAGCGCGATTTTCAACGCTAGCGGCCAAAAACCGTACGATTTTCGCCGCTAGCGGCCAAAAATCGGGCTATTTTTGCCGCTAACGGCCGAAAACCGCGCTATTTTGCGCAAAAACCATGCGATTTTCGCAGCAGGCGGGCAAAAACCTCGATTTTCGCCGCTACCGGCCAAAAATAGCGCGATTTCGCCGCTACCGGCCAAAAACCGCTCGATTTTCGCCGCTACCGGTCAAAAACCAAGCGATTTTCGCAGCTGGCGGGCAAAAATCGCGATTTTCTCCGCTACCGGCCAAAAATAGCGTGATTTTCGCCCCTAGCGGCCAAAAACCGTCCGATTTTTGCCGCTAGCGGCCAAAAGTCGGCCGATTTTTGCCGCTAACGGCCGAAAAGCGCGCTATTTTGCGCAAAAACCATGCGGTTTTTGGAGCTGGTTGGCAAAAATCGCAATTTTCGCCGCTACCGGCCAAAAATAGCGCGATTTTCGCCGCTACCGGCCAGAAACCGCTCGATTTTCGCCGTTACCGGCCAAAAACCATGCGATTTTCGCAGCTGGCGGGAAAAATCGCTATTTTCGCCGCTACCGGCCAAAAATAGCGCGATTTTCGCCGCTACCGGCCAAAAATAGCGCGATTTTCGCCGCTACCGGCCAAAAATCGCGCGATTTTCGCCGCTACCAGCCAAAAACCATGCGATTTTTGCAGCTGGCGGTCAAAAATCGCGATTTTCGCCGCTACTATCCAAAAACCGCTCGATTTTCGCCGCTACCGGCCAAAAACCATGCGATTTTCGCAGCTGGCGGGCAAAAATCGCGATTTTCGCCGCTACCGGCCAAAAATAGCGCGATTTTTGCCGCTAGCGGCCAAAAATCGGGCTATTTTTGCCGCTAACGGCCGAAAACCGCGCTATTTTGCGCAAAAACCATGCGATTTTCGCAGCTGGCGAACAAAAATCGCGATTTTCGCCGCTACCGGTCAAAAATAACGCTATTTTCGCCGCTACCGGCCAAAAACAGCTCGATTTTCGCCGCTACCGGCCAAAAACCATGCGATTTTCCCAGCTGGCGATAAAAAATCGCGATTTTCGCCGCTACCGGCCAAAAATAGCGCGATTTTTGCCGCTACCGGCCAAAAACCGCTCGATTTTCGCCGCTACTGGCCAAAAACCAAGCGAATTTCGCAGCTGGCGGGGAAAAATCGCGATTTTCGCCGCTACCGGCCAAAAATAGCGCGATTTTCGCCGCTACCGGCCAAAAACCGCGCGATTTTCGCCGCTACCGACCAAAAACCATGCGATTTTCGCAGCTGGCGGGCAAAAATCTCGATTTTCGCCGCTACCGGCCAAAAATAGCGCGATTTTTCCCGTTAGCGGCCAAAAATCGGGCTATTTTTGCCGCTAACGGCCGAAAACCGCGCTATTTTGCGCAAAAATAATGCGATTTTCGCAGCTGGCGGGCAAAAATCGCGATTTTCGCCGCTACCGGCCAAAAATAGCGCGATTTTCGCCGCTACCGGCCAAAAACCGCGCGATTTTCGCCGCTACCGGCCAAAAACCATGCGATGTTCGCAGCTGACGGGCAAAAATCGCGATTTTTGCCGCTAGCGGCCAAAAATCGGGCTATTTTTGCCGCTAACGGCCGAAAACCGCGCTATTTTGCGCAAAAACCATGCGATTTTCGCAGCAGGCGGGCAAAAACCTCGATTTTCGCCGCTACCGGCCAAAAATAGCGCGATTTCGCCGCTACCGGCCAAAAACCGCTCGATTTTCGCCGCTACCGGTCAAAAACCATGCGATTTTCGCAGCTGGCGGGCAAAAATCGCGATTTTCTCCGCTACCGGCCAAAAATAGCGTGATTTTCGCCCCTAGCGGCCAAAAACCGTCCGATTTTTGCCGCTAGCGGCCAAAAGTCGGCCGATTTTTGCCGCTAACGGCCGAAAAGCGCGCTATTTTGCGCAAAAAACATGCGGTTTTTGCAGCTGGTTGGCAAAAATCGCAATTTTCGCCGCTACCGGCCAAAAATAGCGCGATTTTCGCCGCTACCGGCCAGAAACCGCTCGATTTTCGCCGTTACCGGCCAAAAACCATGCGATTTTCGCAGCTGGCGGGAAAAATCGCTATTTTCGCCGCTACCGGCCAAAAATAGCGCGATTTTCGCCGCTACCGGCCAAAAATAGCGCGATTTTCGCCGCTACCGGCCAAAAACAGCTCGATTTTCGCCGCTACCGGCCAAAAACCATGCGATTTTCCCAGCTGGCGGGAAAAAATCGTGATTTTCGCCGCTACCGGCCAAAAATAGCGCGATTTTCGCCGCTACCGGCCAAAAACCGCGCGATTTTCGCCGCTACTGGCCAAAAACCAAGCGATTTTCGCAGCTAGTGGGCAAAAATCACGATTTTCTCCGCTACCGGCCAAAAATAGCGCGATTTTCGCCGCTACCGGCCAAAAACCGCGCGATTTTCGCCGCTACCGGCCAAAAAGCACGCGATTTACGCAGCTGGCGGGCAAAAATCGCGATTTTCGCTGATACCGGCCAAAAATAGCGCGATTTTTGCCGCTAGCGGCCAAAAATCGGGCTATTTTTGCCGCTAACGGCCGAAAACCGCGCTATTTTGCGCAAAAATAATGCGATTTTCGCAGCTGGCGGGCAAAAATCGCGATTTTCGCCGCTACCGGCCAAAAATAGCGCGATTTTCGCCGCTACCGGCCAAAAACCGCGCGATTTTCGCCGCTACCGGCCAAAAACCATGCGATGTTCGCAGCTGACGGGCAAAAATCGCGATTTTTGCCGCTAGCGGCCAAAAATCGTTTTTTTTTTGCCGCTAACGGCCGAAAACAGCGCTATTTTGCGCAAAAACCATGCGATTTTCGCAGCTGGCGGACAAAAATCGCGATTTTCGCCGCTACCGGTCAAAAATAGCGCGATTTTCGCCGCTACCGGCCAAAAACAGCTCGATTTTCGCCGCTACCGGCCAAAAACCATGCGATTTTCCCAGCTGGCGGGAAAAAATCGTGATTTTCGCCGCTACCGGCCAAAAATAGCGCGATTTTCGCCGCTACCGGCCAAAAACCGCGCGATTTTCGCCGCTACTGGCCAAAAACCAAGCGATTTTCGCAGCTAGTGGGCAAAAATCACGATTTTCTCCGCTACCGGCCAAAAATAGCGCGATTTTCGCCGCTACCGGCCAAAAACCGCGCGATTTTCGCCGCTACCGGCCAAAAAGCACGCGATTTTCGCAGCTGGCGGGCAAAAATCGCGATTTTCGCCGATACCGGCCAAAAATAGCGCGATTTTTGCCGCTAGCGGCCAAAAATCGGGCTATTTTTGCCGCTAACGGCCAAAAACCGCGTTATTTTGCGCAAAAACCATGCGATTTTCGCAGCTGGCGGGCAAAAATCCCGATTTTCGCCGCTACCGGCCAAAAATAGCGCGATTTTCGCTCCTAGCGGCAAAAAACCGTGCGATTTTCGCCGCTAGCGGCCAAAAATAGCGCGTTTTTTGCCGCTAACGGCCAAAAATAGCGCGATTTTCGCCGCTACTGGCCAAAAATTGCGCGATTTTCGCCGCTACCAGCCAAAAACCATGCGATTTTCGCAGCTGCCGGGCAAAAATCGCGATTTTCGCCGCTACCGGCCAAAAATAGCGCGATTTTCGCCGCTACCGGCCAAAAACCGCTCGATTTTCGCCGCTACCGGTCAAAAACTACGCGATTTTCGCAGCTGGCGGGCAAAAATCGCGATTTTCGCCGGTACCGGCCAAAAATAGCGCGATTTTCGCCGCTACCGGCCAAAAACCGCGCGATTTTCACCGCTACCGACCAAAAACCATGCGATTTTCGCAGCTGGCGGGCAAAAATCGCGATTTTCGCCGCTACCGGCCAAAAATAGCGCGATTTTTGCCGTTAGCGGCCAAAAATCGGGCTATTTTTGCCGCTAACGGCCGAAAACCGCGCTATTTTGCGCAAAAATAATGCGATTTTCGCAGCTGGCGGGCAAAAATCGCGATTTTCGCCGCTACCGGCCAAAAACCGCGAGATTTTCGCCGCTACCGGCCAAAAACCATGCGATGTTCGCAGCTGACGGGCAAAAATCGCGATTTTTGCCGCTAGCGGCCAAAAATCGGGATATTTTTGCCGCTAACGGCCAAAAACCGCGCTATTTTGCGCAAAAACCATGCGATTTTCGCAGCTGGCGGACAAAAATCGCGATTTTCGCCGCTACCGGCCAAAAATAGCGCGATTTTCGCCGCTACCGGCCAAAAACCGCGCGATTTTCGCCGCTACCGACCAAAAACCATGCGATTTTCGCAGCTGGCGGGCAAAAATCGCGATTTTCGCCGCTACCGGCCAAAAATAGCGCGATTTTCGCCGCTACCGGCCAAAAACTGCGCGATTTTCGCCGCTACTGGCCAAAAACCAAGCGATTTTCGCAGCTGGCGGGCAAAAATCGCGATTTTCGCCGGTACCGGCCAAAAATAGCGTGATTTTCGCCGCTACCGGCCAAAAACCGCTCGATTTTCGCCGCTACCGGTCAAAAACCATGCGATTTTCGCAGCTGGCGGGCAAAAATCGCGATTTTCGCCGGTACCGGCCAAAAATAGCGCGATTTTCGCCGCTACCGGCCAAAAACCGCGCGATTTTCACCGCTACCGGCCAAAAACCATGCGATGTTCGCGCTAGCGGCCAAAAATCGGGTTATTTTTGCCGCTAACGGCCGAAAACCGCGCTATTTTGCGCAAAAACCATGCGATTTTCGCAGCTGCGGACAAAAATCGCGATTTTCGCCGCTACTGGCCAAAAATAGCGCGATTTTCGCCGCTACCGGCCAAAAACAGCTCGATTTTCGCCGCTACCGGCCAAAAACCATGCGATTTTCCCAGCTGGCGGGAAAAAATCGCGATTTTCGCCGCTACCGGCCAAATATAGCGCGATTTTCGCTGCTAGCGGCCAAAAACCGTGCGATTTTTGCCGCTAGCGGCCAAAAATCGGGCGATTTTTGCCGCTAACGGCCGAAAACCGCGCTATTTTGCGCAAAAACCATGCGATTTTCGCAGCTGGCGGGCAAAAGTCGCGATTTTTGCAGCTACCGGCCAAAAATAGCGCGATTTTCGCCGCTACCGGCCAGAAACCGCTCGATTTTCGCCGTTACCGGCCAAAAACCATGCGATTTTCGCAGCTGGCGGGAAAATCGCTATTTTCGCCGCTACCGGCCAAAAATAGCGCGATTTTCGCCGCTACCGGCCAAAAATAGCGCGATTTTCGCCGCTACCGGCCAAAAATCGCGCGATTTTCGCCGCTACCAGCCAAAAACCATGCGATTTTTGCAGCTGGCGGGCAAAAATCGCGATTTTCGCCGCTACTATCCAAAAACCGCTTGATTTTCGCCGCTACCGGCCAAAAACCATGCGATTTTCGCAGCTGGCGGGCAAAAATCGCGATTTTCGCCGCTACCGGCCAAAAATAGCGCGATTTTTGCCGCTAGCGGCCAAAAATCGGGCTATTTTTGCCGCTAACGGCCGAAAACCGCGCTATTTTGCGCAAAAACCATGCGATTTTCGCAGCTGGCGAACAAAAATCGCGATTTTCGCCGCTACCGGTCAAAAATAACGCTATTTTCGCCGCTACCGGCCAAAAACAGCTCGATTTTCGCCGCTACCGGCCAAAAACCGTGCGATTTTCGCCGCTAGCGGCCAAAAATCGGGCGATTTTTGCCGCTAACGGCCGAAAACCGCGCTATTTTGCGCAAAAACCATGCGATTTTCGCAGCTGGCGGGCAAAAGTCGCGATTTTTGCAGCTACCGGCCAAAAATAGCGCGATTTTCGCCGCTACCGGCCAGAAACCGCTCGATTTTCGCCGTTACCGGCCAAAAACCGTGCGATTTTCGCAGCTGGCGGGAAAAATCGCTATTTTCGCCGCTACCGGCCAAAAATAGCGCGATTTTCGCCGCTACCGGCCAAAAATAGCGCGATTTTCGCCGCTACCGGCCAAAAATCGCGCGATTTTCGCCGCTACCAGCCAAAAACCATGCGATTTTTGCAGCTGGCGGGCAAAAATCGCGATTTTCGCCGCTACTATCCAAAAACCGCTCGATTTTCGCCGCTACCGGCTAAAAACCATGCGATTTTCGCAGCTGGCGGGCAAAAATCGCGATTTTCGCCGCTACCGGCCAAAAATAGCGCGATTTTTGCCGCTAGCGGCCAAAAATCGGGCTATTTTTGCCGCTAACGGCCGAAAACCGCGCTATTTTGCGCAAAAATAATGCGATTTTCGCAGCTGGCGGGCAAAAATCGCGATTTTCGCCGCTACCGGCCAAAAATAGCGCGATTTTCGCCGCTACCGGCCAAAAACCGCGCGATTTTCGCCGCTACCGGCCAAAAACCATGCGATGTTCGCAGCTGACGGGCAAAAATCGCGATTTTTGCCGCTAGCGGCCAAAAATCGGGTTATTTTTGCCGCTAACGGCCGAAAACCGCGCTATTTTGCGCAAAAACCATGCGGTTTTTGCAGCTGGTTGGCAAAAATCGCAATTTTCGCCGCTACCGGCCAAAAATAGCGCGATTTTCGCCGCTACCGGCTAGAAACCGCTCGATTTTCGCCGTTACCGGCCAAAAACCATGCGATTTTCGCAGCTGGCGGGAAAAATCGCTATTTTCGCCGCTACCGGCCAAAAATAGCGCGATTTTTGCCGCTAGCGGCCAAAAATCGGGCTATTTTTGCCGCTAACGGCCGAAAACCGCGCTATTTTGCGCAAAAACCATGCGATTTTCGCAGCTGGCGAACAAAAATCGCGATTTTCGCCGCTACCGGTCAAAAATAACGCTATTTTCGCCGCTACCGGCCAAAAACAGCTCGATTTTCGCTGCTACCGGCCAAAAACCATGCGATTTTCCCAGCTGGCGATAAAAAATCGCGATTTTCGCCGCTACCGGCCAAAAATAGCGCGATTTTTGCCGCTACCGGCCAAAAACCGCGCGATTTTCGCCGCTACTGGCTAAAAACCAAGCGAATTTCGCAGCTGGCGGGGAAAAATCGCGATTTTCGCCGCTACCGGCCAAAAATAGCGCGATTTTCGCCGCTACCGGCCAAAAACCGCGCGATTTTCGCCGCTACCGACCAAAAACCATGCGATTTTCGCAGCTGGCGGGCAAAAATCTCGATTTTCGCCGCTACCGGCCAAAAATAGCGCGATTTTTCCCGTTAGCTGCCAAAAATCGGGCTATTTTTGCCGCTAACGGCCGAAAACCGCGCTATTTTGCGCAAAAATAATGCGATTTTCGCAGCTGGCGGGCAAAAATCGCGATTTTCGCCGCTACCGGCCAAAAATAGCGCGATTTTCGCCGCTACCGGCCAAAAACCATGCGATGTTCGCAGCTGACGGGCAAAAATCGCGATTTTTGCCGCTAGCGGCCAAAAATCGGGTTATTTTTGCCGCTAACGGCCGAAAACCGCGCTATTTTGCGCAAAAACCATGCGATTTTCGCAGCTGGCGGACAAAAATCGCGATTTTCGCCGCTACTGGCCAAAAATAGCGCGATTTTCGCCGCTACCGGCCAAAAACAGCTCGATTTTCGCCGCTACCGGCCAAAAACCATGCGATTTTCCCAGCTGGCGGGAAAAAATCGCGATTTTCGCCGCTACCGGCCAAATATAGCGCGATTTTCGCTGCTAGCGGCCAAAAACCGTGCGATTTTTGCCGCTAGCGGCCAAAAATCGGGCGATTTTTGCCGCTAACGGCCGAAAACCGCGCTATTTTGCGCAAAAACCATGCGATTTTCGCAGCTGGCGGGCAAAAGTCGCGATTTTTGCAGCTACCGGCCAAAAATAGCGCGATTTTCGCCGCTACCGGCCAGAAACCGCTCGATTTTCGCCGTTACCGGCCAAAAACCATGCGATTTTCGCAGCTGGCGGGAAAAATCGCTATTTTCGCCGCTACCGGCCAAAAATAGCGCGATTTTCGCCGCTACCGGCCAAAAATAGCGCGATTTTCGCCGCTACCGGCCAAAAATCGCGCGATTTTCGCCGCTACCAGCCAAAAACCATGCGATTTCTGCAGCTGGCGGGCAAAAATCGCGATTTTCGCCGCTACTATCCAAAAACCGCTTGATTTTCGCCGCTACCGGCCAAAAACCATGCGATTTTCGCAGCTGGCGGGCAAAAATCGCGATTTTCGCCGCTACCGGCCAAAAATAGCGCGATTTTTGCCGCTAGCGGCCAAAAATCGGGCTATTTTTGCCACTAACGGCCGAAAACCGCGCTATTTTGCGCAAAAACCATGCGATTGTTGCAGCTGGCGAACAAAAATCGCGATTTTCGCCGCTACCGGTCAAAAATAACGCTATTTTCGCCGCTACCGGCCAAAAACAGCTCGATTTTCGCCGCTACCGGCCAAAAACCGTGCGATTTTCGCCGCTAGCGGCCAAAAATCGGGCGATTTTTGCCGCTAACGGCCGAAAACCGCGCTATTTTGCGCAAAAACCATGCGATTTTCGCAGCTGGCGGGCAAAAGTCGCGATTTTTGCAGCTACCGGCCAAAAATAGCGCGATTTTCGCCGCTACTGGCCAAAAACCATGCGATGTTCGCAGCTGGCGGGCAAAAATCGCGATTTTTGCCGCTAGCGGCCAAAAATCGGGCTTTTTTTCCCGCTAACGGCCGAAAACCGCGCTATTTTGCGCAAAAACCATGCGATTTTTACAGCTGGCGGGCAAAAATCCCGATTTTCGCCGCTACCGGCCAAAAATAGCGCGATTTTCGCCGCTACCGGCCAAAAACCGCGCGATTTTCACCGCTACCGGCCAAAAACCATGCGATGTTCGCAGCTGGCGGGCAAAAATCGCGATTTTTGCCGCTAGCGGCCAAAAATCGGGCTTTTTTTCCCGCTAACGGCCGAAAACAGCGCTATTTGGCACAAAAACTATGCGATTTTCGCAGCTGGCGGGCAAAAATCGCGATTTTCGCGCTACCGGCCAAAAATAGCGCGATTTTCAACGCTAGCGGCCAAAAACCGTACGATTTTCGCCGCTAGCGGCCAAAAATCGGGCTATTTTTGCCGCTAACGGCCGAAAACCGCGCTATTTTGCGCAAAAACCATGCGATTTTCGCAGCAGGCGGGCAAAAACCTCGATTTTCGCCGCTACCGGCCAAAAATAGCGCGATTTCCCCGCTACCGGCCAAAAACCGCTCGATTTTCGCCGCTACCGGTCAAAAACCATGCGATTTTCGCAGCTGGCGGGCAAAAATCGCGATTTTCTCCGCTACCGGCCAAAAATAGCGTGATTTTCGCCCCTAGCGGCCAAAAACCGTCCGATTTTTGCCGCTAGCGGCCAAAAGTCGGCCGATTTTTGCCGCTAACGGCCGAAAAGCGCGCTATTTTGCGCAAAAACCATGCGGTTTTTGGAGCTGGTTGGCAAAAATCGCAATTTTCGCCGCTACCGGCCAAAAATAGCGCGATTTTCGCCGCTACCGGCCAGAAACCGCTCGATTTTCGCCGTTACCGGCCAAAAACCTAGGTTAGGTTAGGTTAGGTTAGGTTAGGTTAGGTTAGGTTAGGTTAGGTTAGGTTAGGTTAGGTTAGGTTAGGTTTGGTTAGGTTAGGTTAGGTTAGGTTAGGTTAGGTTAGGTTAGGTTAGGTTAGGTTAGGTTAGGTTAGGTTAGGTTAGGTTAAGTTAGGTTAGGTTAGGTTAGGTTAGGTAGGTTAGGTAGGTTAGGTTAGGTTAGGTTAGGTTAGGTTAGGTTAGGTTAGGTTAGGTTAGGTTAGGTTAGGTTAGGTTAGTTTAGGTTAGGTTAGGTTAGGTTAGGTTAGGTTAGGTTAGGTTAGGTTAGGTTAGGTTAGGTTAGGTTAGGTTAGGTTAGGTTAGGTTAGGTTAGGTTAGGTTAGGTTAGGTTAGGTTAGGTTAGGTTAGGTTAGGTTAGGTTAGGTTAGGTTAGGTTAGGTTAGGTTAGGTTAGGTTAGGTTAGGTTAGGTTAGGTTAGGTTAGGTTAGGTTAGGTTAGGTTAGGTTAGGTTAGGTTAGGTTAGGTTAGGTTAGGTTAGGTTAGGTTAGGTTAGGTTAGGTTAGGTTAGGTTAGGTTAGGTTAGGTTAGGTTAGGTTAGGTTAGGTTAGGTTAGGTTAGGTTAGGTTAGGTTAGGTTAGGTTAGGTTAGGTTAGGTTAGGTTAGGTTAGGTTAGGTTAGGTTAGGTTAGGTTAGGTTAGGTTAGGTTAGGTTAGGTTAGGTTAGGTTAGGTTAGGTTAGGTTAGGTTAGGTTAGGTTAGGTTAGGTTAGGTTAGGTTAGGTTAGGTTAGGTTAGGTTAGGTTAGGTTAGGTTAGGTTAGGTTAGGTTAGGTTAGGTTAGGTTAGGTTAGGTTAGGTTAGGTTAGGTTAGGTTAGGTTAGGTTAGGTTAGGTTAGGTTAGGTTAGGTTAGGTTAGGTTAGGTTAGGTTAGGTTAGGTTAGGTTAGGTTAGGTTAGGTTAGGTTAGGTTAGGTTAGGTTAGGTTAGGTTAGGTTAGGTTAGGTTAGGTTAGGTTAGGTTAGGTTAGGTTAGGTTAGGTTAGGTTAGGTTAGGTTAGGTTAGGTTAGGTTAGGTTAGGTTAGGTTAGGTTAGGTTAGGTTAGGTTAGGTTAGGTTAGGTTAGGTTAGGTTAGGTTAGGTTAGGTTAGGTTAGGTTAGGTTAGGTTAGGTTAGGTTAGGTTAGGTTAGGTTAGGTTAGGTTAGGTTAGGTTAGGTTAGGTTAGGTTAGGTTAGGTTAGGTTAGGTTAGGTTAGGTTAGGTTAGGTTAGGTTAGGTTAGGTTAGGTTAGGTTAGGTTAGGTTAGGTTAGGTTAGGTTAGGTTAGGTTAGGTTAGGTTAGGTTAGGTTAGGTTAGGTTAGGTTAGGTTAGGTTAGGTTAGGTTAGGTTAGGTTAGGTTAGGTTAGGTTAGGTTAGGTTAGGTTAGGTTAGGTTAGGTTAGGTTAGGTTAGGTTAGGTTAGGTTAGGTTAGGTTAGGTTAGGTTAGGTTAGGTTAGGTTAGGTTAGGTTAGGTTAGGTTAGGTTAGGTTAGGTTAGGTTAGGTTAGGTTAGGTTAGGTTAGGTTAGGTTAGGTTAGGTTAGGTTAGGTTAGGTTAGGTTAGGTTAGGTTAGGTTAGGTTAGGTTAGGTTAGGTTAGGTTAGGTTAGGTTAGGTTAGGTTAGGTTAGGTTAGGTTAGGTTAGGTTAGGTTAGGTTAGGTTAGGTTAGGTTAGGTTAGGTTAGGTTAGGTTAGGTTAGGTTAGGTTAGGTTAGGTTAGGTTAGGTTAGGTTAGGTTAGGTTAGGTTAGGTTAGGTTAGGTTAGGTTAGGTTAGGTTAGGTTAGGTTAGGTTAGGTTAGGTTAGGTTAGGTTAGGTTAGGTTAGGTTAGGTTAGGTTAGGTTAGGTTAGGTTAGGTTAGGTTAGGTTAGGTTAGGTTAGGTTAGGTTAGGTTAGGTTAGGTTAGGTTAGGTTAGGTTAGGTTAGGTTAGGTTAGGTTAGGTTAGGTTAGGTTAGGTTAGGTTAGGTTAGGTTAGGTTAGGTTAGGTTAGGTTAGGTTAGGTTAGGTTAGGTTAGGTTAGGTTAGGTTAGGTTAGGTTAGGTTAGGTTAGGTTAGGTTAGGTTAGGTTAGGTTAGGTTAGGTTAGGTTAGGTTAGGTTAGGTTAGGTTAGGTTAGGTTAGGTTAGGTTAGGTTAGGTTAGGTTAGGTTAGGTTAGGTTAGGTTAGGTTAGGTTAGGTTAGGTTAGGTTAGGTTAGGTTAGGTTAGGTTAGGTTAGGTTAGGTTAGGTTAGGTTAGGTTAGGTTAGGTTAGGTTAGGTTAGGTTAGGTTAGGTTAGGTTAGGTTAGGTTAGGTTAGGTTAGGTTAGGTTAGGTTAGGTTAGGTTAGGTTAGGTTAGGTTAGGTTAGGTTAGGTTAGGTTAGGTTAGGTTAGGTTAGGTTAGGTTAGGTTAGGTTAGGTTAGGTTAGGTTAGGTTAGGTTAGGTTAGGTTAGGTTAGGTTAGGTTAGGTTAGGTTAGGTTAGGTTAGGTTAGGTTAGGTTAGGTTAGGTTAGGTTAGGTTAGGTTAGGTTAGGTTAGGTTAGGTTAGGTTAGGTTAGGTTAGGTTAGGTTAGGTTAGGTTAGGTTAGGTTAGGTTAGGTTAGGTTAGGTTAGGTTAGGTTAGGTTAGGTTAGGTTAGGTTAGGTTAGGTTAGGTTAGGTTAGGTTAGGTTAGGTTAGGTTAGGTTAGGTTAGGTTAGG
>NW_027190271.1:0-46207 GCF_040958095.1 Procambarus clarkii | reverse complement strand
CGATTATACCAAATTTGAGGATTTTAACTTCGAATCATAGTGCAAGGTTTCGTATTATTTAGATCCAAGAAAAGACATATGACAATGTTGTTTCCAATACAAATCATAAAAATCAATGTGTTTTCATTAGAATTAACTGAAATGTTCCTGATTTTCCGTTCATATTACCGATGGAAGATGTACACGTAAAACCGCTCTAATCCGGCTGAAACGTCGATATATGCAATAAAAACAGAACTTCTCCCCTTTTCAATATCTTACTCAGTATTTTAACGAGAAACAAATAGATGATTGTAAATGAAGTATTTAAGGTTATAATCTAATCAATTATGTGTTTGCATCATTTGTATTGTATATTTATTGAGTTAATACTAATAAACTGAAAATTCACAAAAACGTGGAAAAACGGCAAAATATTGCCTAATTCGATGATATTTTGATTGAATCACATAAAGGAAAAGGGAATGATAAACGTCAAAATATTGCTAAATTCGATGATTTCTCGTACGAAACAAAATGCAAGAAAACTTGCTTAAAATGTAATATTATGCGAAATTCTGAGATTTGAAGGCCAAATCACATATCGTGATACTACATGAAATAGTATCGAAATATTGGTAAAAATGAATATATTTACGTAATATCAAACTACATGAAAAACGTGAAAAAAGTCACTATTATACCAAATTTGAGGATTTTAACTTCGAATCATAAAGCGAGGTTTCGTACTATTTAGATTCATGAAAAGACATATGACAATGTTGTTTCTAATACAAATTATAAAAATCAATGTGTTTTCATTAGAATTAACTAAAATGTTCCTGATTTTCCGTTTATATTACCGATGGAAGATGTACACGCAAAACCGCTCTATTCCGGCTGAAACGTCGATATATGCAATAAAAACCGAACTTCTCCCCTTTTCAATATCTTACTCAGTATTTTAACGAGAAACAAATAGATGATTGAAAATGAAGTATTTAAGGTTACTATCTAATCAATTATGTGTTTGCATCATTTTTATTGTATATTTAATGAATTAATACTAATAAACTGAAAATTCACAAAAACGTGGAAAAACGGCAAAATATTGCCTAATTCGATGATATTTTGATTAAAACATAAAGGAAAAGGGAATGATAAACGTCAAAATATTGCTAAATTCGATGATTTCTCGTACGAAACAAAATGCAAGAAAACTTGCTTAAAATGCAATATTATGCGAAATTCTGAGATTTGAAGGCCAAATCACATATCGTGATACTACATTAAATAGTATCGAAATATTGGTAAAAATGAATATATTTACGTAATATCAAACTACATGAAAAACCTGAAAAAAGTCACGATTATACCAAATTTGAGGATTTTAACTTCGAATCATAGTGCAAGGTTTCGTATTATTTAGATCCAAGAAAAGACATATGACAATGTTGTTTCCAATACAAATGATAAAAATCAATGTGTTTTCATTAGAATTAACTGAAATGTTCCTGATTTTCCGTTCATATTACCGATGGAAGATGTACACGTAAAACCGCTCTAATTCGGCTGAAACGTCGATATATGCAATAAAAACAGAACTTCTCCCCTTTTCAATATCTTACTCAGTATTTTAAAGAGAAACAAATAGATGATTGTAAATGAAGTATTTAAGGTTATAATCTAATCAATTATGTGTTTGCATCATTTTTATTGTATATTTATTGAGGTAATACTAATAAACTGAAAATTCAGAAAAACGTGGAAAAACGGCAAAATATTGCCTAATTCGATGATATTTTGATTAAATCACATAAAGGAAAAGGGAATGATAAACGTCAAAATATTGCTAAATTCGATGATTTCTCGTACGAAACAAAATGCAAGAAAACTTGCTTAAAATGCAATATTATGCGAAATTCTTAGATTTGAAGGCCAAATCACATGTCGTGATACTACATGAAATTGTATCGAAATATTGGTAAAAATGAATATATTTACGTAATATCAAACTACATGAAAAACGTGAAAAAAGTCACGATTATACCATATTTGAGGATTTTAACTTCGAATCATGAAGCGAGGTTTCGTACTATTTAGATCCATGAAAAGACATATGACAATGTTGTTTCCAATACAAATTATAAAAATCAATGTGTTTTCATTAGAATTAACTAAAATGTTCCTGATTTTCCGTTTATATTACCGATGGAAGATGTACACCTAAAACAGCTCTAATCCGGCTGAAACGTCGATATATGCAATAAAAACAGAACTTCTCCCCTTTTCAATATCTTACTCAGTATTTTAAAGAGAAACAAATAGATGATTGAAAATGAAGTATTTAAGGTTACATTTTAATCAATTATGTGTTTGCATCATTTTTATTGTATATTTATTGAGTTAATACTAATAAACTGATAATTCACAAAAACGTGGAAAAACGGCAAAATATTGCCTAATTCGATGATATTTTGATTAAATCACATAAAGGAAAAGGGAATGATAAACGTCAAAATATTGCTAAATTCGATGATTTCTCGTACGAAACAAAATGCAAGAAAACTTGCTTAAAATGCAATATTATGCGAAATTCTGAGATTTGAAGGCCAAATCACATATCGTGATACTACATGAAATAGTATCGAAATATTGGTAAAAATGAATATATTTACGTAATATCAAACTACATCAAAAACATGAAAAAAGTCACGATTATACCAAATTTGAGGATTTTAACTTCCAATCATAGTGCAAGGTTTCGTATTATTTAGATCCAAGAAAAGACATATGACAATGTTGTTTCCAATACAAATCATAAAAATCAATGTGTTTTCATTAGAATTAACTGAAATGTTCCTGATTTTCCGTTCATATTACCGATGGAAGATGTACACGTAAAACCGCTCTAATTCGGCTGAAACGTCGATATATGCAATAAAAACAGAACTTCTCCCCTTTTCAATATCTTACTCAGTATTTTAAAGAGAAACAAATAGATGATTGTAAATGAAGTATTTAAGGTTATAATCTAATCAATTATGTGTTTGCATCATTTTTATTGTATATTTATTGAGGTAATACTAATAAACTGAAAATTCAGAAAAACGTGGAAAAACGGCAAAATATTGCCTAATTCGATGATATTTTGATTAAATCACATAAAGGAAAAGGGAATGATAAACGTCAAAATATTGCTAAATTCGATGATTTCTCGTACGAAACAAAATGCAAGAAAACTTGCTTAAAATGCAATATTATGCGAAATTCTTAGATTTGAAGGCCAAATCACATGTCGTGATACTACATGAAATTGTATCGAAATATTGGTAATAATGAATATATTTACGTAATATCAAACTACATGAAAAACGTGAAAAAAGTCACGATTATACCAAATTTGAGGATTTTAACTTCGAATCATGAAGCGAGGTTTCGTACTATTTAGATCCATGAAAAGACATATGACAATGTTGTTTCCAATACAAATTATAAAAATCAATGTGTTTTCATTAGAATTAACTAAAATGTTCCTGATTTTCCGTTTATATTACCGATGGAAGATGTACACCTAAAACCGCTCTAATCCGGCTGAAACGTCGATATATGCAATAAAAACAGAACTTCTCCCCTTTTCAATATCTTACTCAGTATTTTAAAGAGAAACAAATAGATGATTGAAAATGAAGTATTTAAGGTTACATTCTAATCAATTATGTGTTTGCATCATTTTTATTGTATATTTATTGAGTTAATACTAATAAACTGATAATTCACAAAAACGTGGAAAAACGGCAAAATATTGCCTAATTCGATGATATTTTGATTAAATCACATAAAGGAAAAGGGAATGATAAACGTCAAAATATTGCTAAATTCGATGATTTCTCGTACGAAACAAAATGCAAGAAAACTTGCTTAAAATGCAATATTATGCGAAATTCTGAGATTTGAAGGCCAAATCACATATCGTGATACTACATGAAATAGTATCGAAATATTGGTAAAAATGAATATATTTACGTAATATCAAACTACATCAAAAACATGAAAAAAGTCACGATTATACCAAATTTGAGGATTTTAACTTCCAATCATAGTGCAAGGTTTCGTATTATTTAGATCCAAGAAAAGACATATGACAATGTTGTTTCCAATACAAATCATAAAAATCAATGTGTTTTCATTAGAATTAACTGAAATGTTCCTGATTTTCCGTTCATATTACCGATGGAAGATGTACACGTAAAACCGCTCTAATCCGGCTGAAACGTCGATATATGCAATAAAAACAGAACTTCTCCCCTTTTCAATATCTTACTCAGTATTTTAAAGAGAAACAAATAGATGATTGTAAATGAAGTATTTAAGGTTATAATCTAATCAATTATGTGTTTGCATCATTTTTATTGTATATTTATTGAGTTAATACTAATAAACTGAAAATTCACAAAAACGTGGTAAAACGGCAAAATATTGCCTAATTCGATGATATTTTGATTAAATCACATAAAGGAAAAGGGAATGATAAACGTCAAAATATTGCTAAATTCGATGATTTCTCGTACGAAACAAAATGCAAGAAAACTTGCTTAAAATGCAATATTATGCGAAATTCTGAGATTTGAAGGCCAAATCACATATCGTGATACTACATGAAATAGTATCGAAATATTGGTAAAAATGAATATATTTACGTAATATCAAACTACATGAAAAACGTGAAAAAAGTCACTATTATACCAAATTTGAGGATTTTAAGTTCGAATCATAAAGCGAGGTTTCGTACTATTTAGATTCATGAAAAGACATATGACAATGTTGTTTCTAATACAAATTATAAAAATCAATGTGTTTTCATTAGAATTAACTAAAATGTTCCTGATTTTCCGTTTATATTACCGATGGAAGATGTACACGCAAAACCGCTCTATTCCGGCTGAAACGTCGATATATGCAATAAAAACCGAACTTCTCCCCTTTTCAATATCTTACTCAGTATTTTAACGAGAAACAAATAGATGATTGAAAATGAAGTATTTAAGGTTACTATCTAATCAATTATGTGTTTGCATCATTTTTATTGTATATTTAATGAATTAATACTAATAAACTGAAAATTCACAAAAAAGTGGAAAAACGGCAAAATATTGCCTAATTCGATGATATTTTGATTAAATCACATAAAGGAAAAGGGAATGATAAACGTCAAAATATTGCTAAATTCGATGATTTCTCGTACGGAACAAAATGCAAGAAAACTTGCTTAAAATGCAATATTATGCGAAATTCTGAGATTTGAAGGCCAAATCACATATCGTGATACGACATGAAATAGTATCGAAATATTGGTAAAAATGAATATTTTTACGTAATATCAAACTACATGAAAAACGTGAAAAAAGTCACGATTATGCCAAATTTGAGGATTTTAACTTCGAACCATAATGCAAGGTTTCGTATTATTTAGATCCAAGAACAGACATATTTCAATGTTGTTTCCAATACAAATGATAAAAATCAATGTGTTTTCATTAGAATTAACTGAAATGTTCCTGATTTTCCGTTCATATTACCGATGGAAGATGTACACGTAAAACCGCTCTAATCCGGCTGAAACGTCGATATATGCAATAAAAACAGAACTTCTCCCCTTTTCAATATCTTACTCAGTATTTTAAAGAGAAACAAATAGATGATTAAAAATGAAGTATTTAAGGTTATAATCTAATCAATTATGTGTTTGCATCATTTTTATTGTATATTTATTGAGTTAATACTAATAAACTGAAAATTCACAAAAACGTTGAAAAACGGCAAAATATTGCCTAATTCGAAGATATTTTGATTAAATCACATAAAGGAAAATGGAATGATAAACGTCAAAATATTGCTAAATTCGATGATTTCTCGTACGAAACAATATGCAAGAAAACTTGCTTAAAATGCAATATTATGCGAAATTCTGAAATTTGAAGGCCAAATCACATATCGTGATACTACATGAAATAGTATCGAAATATTGGTAAAGTGAATATATTTACGTAATATCAAACTACATGAAAAACGTGAAAAAAGTCACGATTATACCAAATTTGAGGATTTTAACTTCGAATCATAGTGCAAGGTTTCGTATTATTTAGATCCAAGAAAAGGCATATGACAATGTTGTTTCCAATACAAATGATAAAAATCAATGTGTTTTCCTTAGAATTAACTGAAATGTTCCTGATTTTCCGTTCATATTACCGATGGAAGATGTACACGTAAAACCGCTCTAATCCGGCTGAAACGTCGATATATGCAAAAAAACAGAACTTCTCCCCTTTTCAATATCTTTCTCAGTATTTTAAAGGGAAACAAATAGATGATTGTAAATGAAGTATTTAAGGTTATAATCTAATCAATTACGTGTTTGCATCATTTTTATTGTATATTTATTGAGTTAATACTAATAAACTGAAAATTCACAAAAACGTGGAAAAACGGCAAAATATTGCCTAATTCGATGATATTTTGATTAAATCACATAAAGGAAAAGGGAATGATAAACGTCAAAATATTGCTAAATTCGATGATTTCTCGTACGAAACAAAATGCAAGAAAACTTGCTTAAAATGCAATATTATGCGAAATTCTGAGATTTGAAGGCCAAATCACATATCGTGATACTACATGAAATAGTATCGAAATATTGGTAAAAATGAATATATTTACGTAATATCAAACTACATGAAAAACGTGAAAAAAGTCACGATTATGCCAAATTTGAGGATTTTAACTTCGAATCATAAAGCGAGGTTTCGTATTATTTAGATCCAAGAAAGACATATGACTATGTTGTTTCCAATACAAATGATAAAAATCAATGTGTTTTCATTAGAATTAACTGAAATGTTCCTGATTTTCCGTTCATATTACCAATGCAAGATGTACACGTAAAACCGCTCTAATCCGGTTGAAACGTCGATATATGCAATAAAAACAGAACTTCTCCCCTTTTCAATATCTTACTCAGTATTTTAAAGAGAAACAAATAGATGATTGAAAATGAAGTATTTAAGGTTATAATCTAATCAATTATATGTTTGCATCATTTTTATTGTATATTTATTGAGTTAATACTAATAAACTGAAAATTCACAAAAACGTGGAAAAACGGCAAAATATTGCCTAATTCGATGATATTTTGATTAAATCACATAAAGGAAAAGGGAATGATAAACGTCAAAATATTGCTAAATTCGATGATTTCTCGTACGAAACAAAATGCAAGAAAACTTGCTTAAAATGCAATATTATGCGAAATTCTGAGATTTGAAGGCCAAATCACATATCGTGATACTACATGAAATAGTATCGAAATATTGGTGAAAATGAATATATTTACGTAATATCAAACTACATGAAAAACGTGAAAAAAGTCACGATTATACCAAATTTGAGGATTTTAACTTCGAATCATAGTGCAAGGTTTCGTATTATTTAGATCCAAGAAAAGACGTATGACAATGTTGTTTCCAATACAAATGATAAAAATCAATGTGTTTTCATTAGAATTAACTGAAATGTTCCTGATTTTCCGTTCATAATACCGATGGAAGATGTACACGTAAAACCGCTTTAATCCGGCTGAAACGTCGATATATGCAATAAAAACAGAACTTCTCCCCTTTTCAATATCTTACTCAGTATTTTAAAGAGAAACAAATAGATGATTGAAAATGAAGTATTTAAGGTTATAATCTAATCAATTATGTGTTTGCATCATTTTTATTGTATATTTATTGAGTTAATACTAATAAACTGAAAATTCACAAAAACATGGAAAAACGGCAAAATATTGCCTAATTCGATGATATTTTGATTAAATCACATAAAGGAAAAGGGAATAATGAACGTCAAAATCTTGCAAAATTCGATGATTTCTCGTACGAAACAAAATGCAAGAAAACTTGCTTAAAATGCAATATTATGCGAAATTCTGAGATTTGAAGGCCAAATCACATATCGTGATACTACATGAAATAGTATCGAAATATTGGTAAAGTGAATATATTTACGTAATATCAAACTACATGAAAAACGTGAAAAAAGTCACGATTATACCAAATTTGAGGATTTTAACTTCGAATCATAGTGCAAGGTTTCGTATTATTTAGATCCAAGAAAAGACGTATGACAATGTTGTTTCCAATACAAATGATAAAAATCAATGTGTTTTCATTAGAATTAACTGAAATGTTCCTGATTTTCCGTTCATAATACCGATGGAAGATGTACACGTAAAACCGCTTTAATCCGGCTGAAACGTCGATATATGCAATAAAAACAGAACTTCTCCCCTTTTCAATATCTTACTCAGTATTTTAAAGAGAAACAAATAGATGATTGAAAATGAAGTATTTAAGGTTATAATCTAATCAATTATGTGTTTGCATCATTTTTATTGTATATTTATTGAGTTAATACTAATAAACTGAAAATTCACAAAAACATGGAAAAACGGCAAAATATTGCCTAATTCGATGATATTTTGATTAAATCACATAAAGGAAAAGGGAATAATGAACGTCAAAATCTTGCAAAATTCGATGATTTCTCGTACGAAACAAAATGCAAGAAAACTTGCTTAAAATGCAATATTATGCGAAATTCTGAGATTTGAAGGCCAAATCACATATCGTGATACTACATGAAATAGTATCGAAATATTGGTAAAGTGAATATATTTACGTAATATCAAACTACATGAAAAACGTGAAAAAAGTCACGATTATACCAAATTTGAGGATTTTAACTTCGAATCATAGTGCAAGGTTTCGTATTATTTAGATCCAAGAAAAGGCATATGACAATGTTGTTTCCAATACAAATGATAAAAATCAATGTGTTTTCCTTAGAATTAACTGAAATGTTCCTGATTTTCCGTTCATATTACCGATGGAAGATGTACACGTAAAACCGCTCTAATCCGGCTGAAACGTCGATATATGCAAAAAAACAGAACTTCTCCCCTTTTCAATATCTTTCTCAGTATTTTAAAGGGAAACAAATAGATGATTGTAAATGAAGTATTTAAGGTTATAATCTAATCAATTACGTGTTTGCATCATTTTTATTGTATATTTATTGAGTTAATACTAATAAACTGAAAATTCACAAAAACGTGGAAAAACGGCAAAATATTGCCTAATTCGATGATATTTTGATTAAATCACATAAAGGAAAAGGGAATGATAAACGTCAAAATATTGCTAAATTCGATGATTTCTCGTACGAAACAAAATGCAAGAAAACTTGCTTAAAATGCAATATTATGCGAAATTCTGAGATTTGAAGGCCAAATCACATATCGTGATACTACATGAAATAGTATCGAAATATTGGTAAAAATGAATATATTTACGTAATATCAAACTACATGAAAAACGTGAAAAAAGTCACGATTATGCCAAATTTGAGGATTTTAACTTCGAATCATAAAGCGAGGTTTCGTATTATTTAGATCCAAGAAAGACATATGACTATGTTGTTTCCAATACAAATGATAAAAATCAATGTGTTTTCATTAGAATTAACTGAAATGTTCCTGATTTTCCGTTCATATTACCAATGCAAGATGTACACGTAAAACCGCTCTAATCCGGTTGAAACGTCGATATATGCAATAAAAACAGAACTTCTCCCCTTTTCAATATCTTACTCAGTATTTTAAAGAGAAACAAATAGATGATTGAAAATGAAGTATTTAAGGTTATAATCTAATCAATTATATGTTTGCATCATTTTTATTGTATATTTATTGAGTTAATACTAATAAACTGAAAATTCACAAAAACGTGGAAAAACGGCAAAATATTGCCTAATTCGATGATATTTTGATTAAATCACATAAAGGAAAAGGGAATGATAAACGTCAAAATATTGCTAAATTCGATGATTTCTCGTACGAAACAAAATGCAAGAAAACTTGCTTAAAATGCAATATTATGCGAAATTCTGAGATTTGAAGGCCAAATCACATATCGTGATACTACATGAAATAGTATCGAAATATTGGTGAAAATGAATATATTTACGTAATATCAAACTACATGAAAAACGTGAAAAAAGTCACGATTATACCAAATTTGAGGATTTTAACTTCGAATCATAGTGCAAGGTTTCGTATTATTTAGATCCAAGAAAAGACGTATGACAATGTTGTTTCCAATACAAATGATAAAAATCAATGTGTTTTCATTAGAATTAACTGAAATGTTCCTGATTTTCCGTTCATAATACCGATGGAAGATGTACACGTAAAACCGCTTTAATCCGGCTGAAACGTCGATATATGCAATAAAAACAGAACTTCTCCCCTTTTCAATATCTTACTCAGTATTTTAAAGAGAAACAAATAGATGATTGAAAATGAAGTATTTAAGGTTATAATCTAATCAATTATGTGTTTGCATCATTTTTATTGTATATTTATTGAGTTAATACTAATAAACTGAAAATTCACAAAAACATGGAAAAACGGCAAAATATTGCCTAATTCGATGATATTTTGATTAAATCACATAAAGGAAAAGGGAATAATGAACGTCAAAATCTTGCAAAATTCGATGATTTCTCGTACGAAACAAAATGCAAGAAAACTTGCTTAAAATGCAATATTATGCGAAATTCTGAGATTTGAAGGCCAAATCACATATCGTGATACTACATGAAATAGTATCGAAATATTGGTAAAAATGAATATATTTACGTAATATCAAACTACATGAAAAACGTGAAAAAAGTCACGATTATACCAAATTTGAGGATTTTAACTTCGAATCATAGTGCAAGGTTTCGTATTATTTAGATCCAAGAAAAGGCATATGACAATGTTGTTTCCAATACAAATGATAAAAATCAATGTGTTTTCCTTAGAATTAACTGAAATGTTCCTGATTTTCCGTTCATATTACCGATGGAAGATGTACACGTAAAACCGCTCTAATCCGGCTAAAACGTCGATATATGCAATAAAAACAGAACTTCTCCCCTTTTCAATATCTTTCTCAGTATTTTAAAGAGAAACAAATAGATGATTGTAAATGAAGTATTTAAGGTTATAATCTAATCAATTATGTGTTTGCATCATTTTTATTGTATATATATTGAGTTAATACTAATAAACTGAAAATTCACAAAAACGTGGAAAAACGGCAAAATATTGCCTAATTCGATGATATTTTGATTAAATCACATAAAGGAAAAGGGAATGATGAACGTCAAAATCTTGCTAAATTCGATGATTTCTCGTACGAAACAAAATGCAAGAAAACTTGCTTAAAATGCAATATTATGCGAAATTCTGAGATTTGAAGGCCAAATCATATATCGTGATACGACATGAAATAGTATCGAAATATTGGTAAAAATGAATATATTTACGTAATATCAAACTACATGAAAAACGTGAAAAAAGTCACTATTATACCAAATTTGAGGATTTTAACTTCGAATCATAAAGCGAGGTTTCGTACTATTTAGATCCATGAAAAGACATATGACAATGTTGTTTCCAATACAAATTATAAAAATCAATGTGTTTTCATTAGAATTAACTAAAATGTTCCTGATTTTCCGTTTATATTACCGATGGAAGATGTACACGCAAAACCGCTCTATTCCGGCTGAAATGTCGATATATGCAATAAAAACCGAACTTCTCCTCTTTTCAATATCTTACTCAGTATTTTAACGAGAAACAAATAGATGATTGAAAATGAAGTATTTAAGGTTACTCTCTAATCAATTATGTGTTTGCATCATTTTTGTTGTATATATATTGAGTTAATACTAATAAACTGAAAATTCACCAAAACGTGGAAAAACGGCAAAATATTGCCTAATTCGATGATATTTTGATTAAATCACATAAAGGAAAAGGGAATGATGAACGTCAAAATCTTGCTAAATTCGATTATTTCTCGTACGAAACAAAATGCAAGAAAACTTGCTTAAAATGCAATATTATGCGAAATTCTGAGATTTGAAGGCCAAATCACATATCGTGATACGACATGAAATAGTATCGAAATATTGGTAAAAATGAATATATTTACGTAATTTATTTATTGTATATATATTGAGTTAATACTAATAAACTGAAAATTCACAAAAACGTGGAAAAACGGCAAAATATTTGTATTGGAAACAACATTGTCATATGTCTTTTCATGGATCTAAATAGTACGAAACCTCGCATTATGATTCGAAGTTAAAATCCTCAAATTTGGTATAATAGTGACTTTTTTCACGTTTTTCATGTAGTTTGATATTACGTAAATATATTCATTTTTACCAATATTTCGATACTATTTCATGTAGTATCACGATATGTGATTTGGCCTTCAAATCTCAGAATTTCGCATAATATTGCATTTTAAGCAAGTTTTCTTGCATTTTGTTTCGTACGAGAAATCATCGAATTTAGCAAGGTTTTGACGTTCATCATTCCCTTTTCCTTTATGTGATTTAATCAAAATATCATCGAATTAGGCAATATTTTGCCGTTTTTCCACGTTTTTGTGAATTTTCAGTTTATTAGTATTAACTCAATAAATATACAATAAAAATGATGCAAACACATAATTGATTAGATTATGACCTTAAATACTTCATTTTCAATCATCTATTTGTTTCTCCTTAAAATACTGAGTAAGATATTGAATAGGGGAGAAGTTCTGTTTTTATTGCATATATCGACGTTTCAGCCGGATTAGAGCGGTTTTACGTGTACATCTTCCATCGGTAATATGAACGGAAAATCAGGAACATTTCAGTTAATTCTAATGAAAACACATTGATTTTTATCATTTGTATTGGAAACAACATTGTCATACGTCTTTTCTTGGATCTAAATAATACGAAACCTTGCACTATGATTCGAAGTTAAAATCCTCAAATTTGGTATAATCGTGACTTTTTTCACGTTTTTCATGTAGTTTGATATTACGTAAATATATTCATTTTTACCAATATTTCGATACTATTTCATGTAGTATCACGATATGTGATTTGGCCTTCAAATCTCAGAATTTCGCATAATATTGCATTTTAAGCAAGTTTTCTTGCATTTTGTTTCGTACGAGAAATCATCGAATTTAGCAAGATTTTGACGTTCATCATTCCCTTTTCCTTTATGTGATTTAATCAAAATATCATCGAATTAGGCAATATTTTGCCGTTTTTCCATGTTTTTGTGAATTTTCAGTTTATTAGTATTAACTCAATAAATATACAATAAAAATGATGCAAACACATAATTGATTAGATTATAACCTTAAATACTTCATTTTCAATCATCTATTTGTTTCTCTTTAAAATACTGAGTAAGATATTGAAAAGGGGAGAAGTTCTGTTTTTATTGCATATATCGACGTTTCAGCCGGATTAAAGCGGTTTTACGTGTACATCTTCCATCGGTAATATGAACGGAAAATCAGGAACATTTCAGTTAATTCTAATGAAAACACATTGATTTTTATCATTTGTATTGGAAACAACATTGTCATACGTCTTTTCTTGGATCTAAATAATACGAAACCTCGCTCTATGATTCTAAGTTAAAATCCTCAAATTTGGTATAATCGTGACTTTTTTCACGTTTTTCATGTAGTTTGATATTACGTAAATATATTCATTTTCACCAATATTTCGATACTATTTCATGTAGTATCACGATATGTGATTTGGCCTTCAAATCTCAGAATTTCGCATAATATTGCATTTTAAGCAAGTTTTCTTGCATTTTGTTTCGTACGAGAAATCATCGAATTTAGCAATATTTTGACGTTTATCATTCCCTTTTCCTTTATGTGATTTAATCAAAATATCATCGAATTAGGCAATATTTTGCCGTTTTTCCACGTTTTTGTGAATTTTCAGTTTATTAGTATTAACTCAATAAATATACAATAAAAATGATGCAAACATATAATTGATTAGATTATAACCTTAAATACTTCATTTTCAATCATCTATTTGTTTCTCTTTAAAATACTGAGTAAGATATTGAAAAGGGGAGAAGTTCTGTTTTTATTGCATATATCGACGTTTCAACCGGATTAGAGCGGTTTTACGTGTACATCTTGCATTGGTAATATGAACGGAAAATCAGGAACATTTCAGTTAATTCTAATGAAAACACATTGATTTTTATCATTTGTATTGGAAACAACATTGTCATATGCCTTTTCTTGGATCTAAATAATACGAAACCTTGCACTATGATTCGAAGTTAAAATCCTCAAATTTGGTATAATCGTGACTTTTTTCAACTTTTTCATGTAGTTTGATATTACGTAAATATATTAATTTTTACCAATATTTCGATACTATTTCATGTAGTATCACGATATGTGATTTGGCCTTCAAATCTCAGAATTTCGCATAATATTGCATTTTAAGCAAGTTTTCTTGCATTTTGTTTCGTACGAGAAATCATCGAATTTAGCAAGGTTTTGACGTTCATCATTCCCTTTTCCTTTATGTGATTTAATCAAAATATCATCGAATTAGGCAATATTTTGCCGTTTTTCCACGTTTTTGTGAATTTTCAGTTTATTAGTATTAACTCAATAAATATACAATAAAAATGATGCAAACACATAATTGATTATATTATGACCTTAAATACTTCATTTTCAATCATCTATTTGTTTCTCCTTAAAATTCTGAGTAAGATATTGAATAGGGGAGAAGTTCTGTTTTTATTGCATATATCGACGTTTCAGCCGGATTAGAGCGGTTTTACGTGTACATCTTCCATCGGTAATATGAACGGAAAATCAGGAACATTTCAGTTAATTCTAATGAAAACACATTGATTTTTATCATTTGTATTGGAAACAACATTGTCATTCGTCTTTTCTTGGATCTAAATAATACGAAACCTTGCACTATGATTCGAAGTTAAAATCCTCAAATTTGGTATAATCGTGACTTTTTTCACGTTTTTCATGTAGTTTGATATTACGTAAATATATTCATTTTTACCAATATTTCGATACTATTTCATGTAGTATCACGATATGTGATTTGGCCTTCAAATCTCAGAATTTCGCATAATATTGCATTTTAAGCAAGTTTTCTTGCATTTTGTTTCGTACGAGAAATCATCGAATTTAGCAAGATTTTGACGTTCATCATTCCCTTTTCCTTTATGTGATTTAATCAAAATATCATCGAATTAGGCAATATTTTGCCGTTTTTCCATGTTTTTGTGAATTTTCAGTTTATTAGTATTAACTCAATAAATATACAATAAAAATGATGCAAACAAATAATTGATTAGATTATAACCTTAAATACTTCATTTTCAATCATCTATTTGTTTCTCTTTAAAATACTGAGTAAGATATTGAAAAGGGGAGAAGTTCTGTTTTTATTGCATATATCGACGTTTCAGCCGGATTAAAGCGGTTTTACGTGTACATCTTCCATCGGTAATATGAACGGAAAATCAGGAACATTTCAGTTAATTCTAATGAAAACACATTGATTTTTATCATTTGTATTGGAAACAACATTGTCATACGTCTTTTCTTGGATCTAAATAATACGAAACCTCGCTCTATGATTCTAAGTTAAAATCCTCAAATTTGGTATAATCGTGACTTTTTTCACGTTTTTCATGTAGTTTGATATTACGTAAATATATTCATTTTCACCAATATTTCGATACTATTTCATGTAGTATCACGATATGTGATTTGGCCTTCAAATCTCAGAATTTCGCATAATATTGCATTTTAAGCAAGTTTTCTTGCATTTTGTTTCGTACGAGAAATCATCGAATTTAGCAATATTTTGACGTTTATCATTCCCTTTTCCTTTATGTGATTTAATCAAAATATCATCGAATTAGGCAATATTTTGCCGTTTTTCCACGTTTTTGTGAATTTTCAGTTTATTAGTATTAACTCAATAAATATACAATAAAAATGATGCAAACATATAATTGATTAGATTATAACCTTAAATACTTCATTTTCAATCATCTATTTGTTTCTCTTTAAAATACTGAGTAAGATATTGAAAAGGGGAGAAGTTCTGTTTTTATTGCATATATCGACGTTTCAACCGGATTAGAGCGGTTTTACGTGTACATCTTGCATTGGTAATATGAACGGAAAATCAGGAACATTTCAGTTAATTCTAATGAAAACACATTGATTTTTATCATTTGTATTGGAAACAACATTGTCATATGTCTTTCTTGGATCTAAATAATACGAAACCTTGCATTATGATTCGAAGTTAAAATCCTCAAATTTGGCATAATCGTGACTTTTTTCACGTTTTTCATGTAGTTTGATATTACATAAATATATTCATTTTTACCAATATTTCGATACTATTTCATGTAGTATCACGATATGTGATTTGGCCTTCAAATCTCAGAATTTCGCATAATATTGCATTTTAAGCAAGTTTTCTTGCATTTTGTTTCGTACGAGAAATTTAGCAATATTTTGACGTTTATCATTCCCTTTTCCTTTATGTGATTTAATCAAAATATCATCGAATTAGGCAATATTTTGCCGTTTTTCCACGTTTTTGTGAATTTTCAGTTTATTAGTATTAACTCAATAAATATACAATAAAAATGATGCAAACACATAATTGATTAGATTATAACCTTAAATACTTCATTTACAATCATCTATTTGTTTCTCTTTAAAATACTGAGAAAGATATTGAAAAGGGGAGAAGTTCTGTTTTTATTGCATATATCGACGTTTCAGCCGGATTAGAGCGGTTTTACGTGTACATCTTCCATCGGTAATATGAACGGAAAATCAGGAACATTTCAGTTAATTCTAAGGAAAACACATTGATTTTTATCATTTGTATTGGAAACAACATTGTCATATGCCTTTTCTTGTATATATATTGATACATATATTTCTTGTATATATATTGATGCCTTTTATTGTATATATATTGTATATATATTTCTTGTATATATATTGAGTTAATACTAATAAACTGATAATTCACAAAAACGTGGAAAAACGGCAAAATATTGCCTAATTCGATGATATTTTGATTAAATCACATAAAGGAAAAGGGAATGATAAACGTCAAAATATTCCTAAATTCGATGATTTCTCGTACGAAACAAAATGCAAGAAAACTTGCTTAAAATGCAATATTATTCGAAATTCTGAGATTTGAAGGCCAAATCACATATCGTGATACTACATGAAATAGTATCGAAATATTGGTAAAAATGAATATATTTACGTAATATCAAACTACATCAAAAACGTGAAAAAAGTCACTATTATACCAAATTTGATGATTTTAACTTCGAATCATAGTGCAAGGTTTCGTATTATTTAGATCCAAGAAAAGACATATGACAATGTTGTTTCCAATACAAATCATAAAAATCAATGCGTTTTCATTAGAATTAACTGAAATGTTCCTGATTTTCCGTTCATATTACCGATGGAAGATGTACACGTAAAACCGCTCTAATCCGGCTGAAACGTCGATATATGCAATAAAAACAGAACTTCTCCCCTTTTCAATATCTTACTCAGTATTTTAAAGAGAAACAAATAGATGATTGTAAATGAAGTATTTAAGGTTATAATCTAATCAATTATGTGTTTGCATCATTTTTATTGTATATTTATTGAGTTAATACTAATAAACTGAAAATTCACAAACACGTGGTAAAACGGCAAAATATTGCCTAATTCGATGATATTTTGATTAAAACATAAAGGAAAAGGGAATGATAAACGTCAAAATATTGCTAAATTCGATGATTTCTCGTACGAAACAAAATGCAAGAAAACTTGCTTAAAATGCAATATTATGCGAAATTCTGAGATTTGAAGGCCAAATCACATATCGTGATACTACATTAAATAGTATCGAAATATTGGTAAAAATGAATATATTTACGTAATATCAAACTACATGAAAAACCTGAAAAAAGTCACGATTATACCAAATTTGAGGATTTTAACTTCGAATCATAGTGCAAGGTTTCGTATTATTTAGATCCAAGAAAAGACATATGACAATGTTGTTTCCAATACAAATGATAAAAATCAATGTGTTTTCATTAGAATTAACTGAAATGTTCCTGATTTTCCGTTCATATTACCGATTGAAGATGTACACGTAAAACCGCTCTAATTCGGCTGAAACGTCGATATATGCAATAAAAACAGAACTTCTCCCCTTTACAATATCTTACTCAGTATTTTAAAGAGAAACAAATAGATGATTGTAAATGAAGTATTTAAGGTTATAATCTAATCAATTATGTGTTTGCATCATTTTTATTGTATATTTATTGAGTTAATACTAATAAACTGAAAATTCACAAAAACGTGGAAAAACGGCAAAATATTGCCTAATTCGATGATATTTTGATTAAATCACATAAAGGAAAAGGGAATGATAAACGTCAAAATATTGCTAAATTCGATGATTTCTCGTACGAAACAAAATGCAAGAAAACTTGCTTAAAATGCAATATTATGCGAAATTCTTAGATTTGAAGGCCAAATCACATATCGTGATACTACATGAAATTGTATCGAAATATTGGTAAAAATGAATATATTTACGTAATATCAAACTACATGAAAAACGTGAAAAAAGTCACGATTATACCAAATTTGAGGATTTTAACTTCGAATCATAAAGCGAGGTTTCGTACTATTTAGATCCATGAAAAGACATATGACAATGTTGTTTCCAATACAAATTATAAAAATCAATGTGTTTTCATTAGAATTAACTAAAATGTTCCTGATTTTCCGTTTATATTACCGATGGAAGATGTACACCTAAAACCGCTCTAATCCGGCTGAAACGTCGATATATGCAATAAAAACAGAACTTCTCCCCTTTTCAATATCTTACTCAGTATTTTAAAGAGAAACAAATAGATGATTGAAAATGAAGTATTTAAGGTTATAATCTAATCAATTATGTGTTTGCATCATTATTATTGTATATTTATTGAGTTAATACTAATAAACTGAAAATTCACAAAAACGTGGAAAAACGGCAAAATATTGCCTAATTCGATGATATTTTGATTAAATCACATAAAGGAAAAGGGAATGATGAACGTCAAAATCTTGCTAAATTCGATGATTTCTCGTACGAAACAAAATGCAAGAAAACTTGCTTAAAATGCAATATTATGCGAAATTCTGAGATTTGAAGGCCAAATCACATATCGTGATACGACATGAAATAGTATCGAAATATTGGTAAAAATGAATATATTTACGTAATATCAAACTACATGAAAAACGTGAAAAAAGTCACTATTATACCAAATTTGAGGATTTTTACTTCGAATCATAATGCGAGGTTTCGTACAATTTAGATCCATGAAAAGACATATGTTGTTTCCAATACAAATTATAAAAATCAATGTGTTTTCATTAGAATTAACTGAAATGTTCCTGATTTTCCGTTTATATCACCGATGGAAGATGTACAAGTAAAACCGCTCTAATCCGGCTGAAACATCGATATATGCAATAAAAACAGAACTTCTCCCCTTTTCAATATCTTACTCAGTATTTTAAATAGAAACAAATAGATAATTGAAAATGAAGTATTTAAGGTTACATTCTAATCAATTATGTGTTTGCATCATTTTTATTGTATATATATTGAGTTAATACTAATAAACTGATAATTCACAAAAACGTGGAAAAACGGCAAAATATTGCCTAATTCGATGATATTTTGATTAAATCACATAAAGGAAAAGGGAATGATAAACGTCAAAATATTCCTAAATTCGATGATTTCTCGTACGAAACAAAATGCAAGAAAACTTGCTTAAAATGCAATATTATTCGAAATTCTGAGATTTGAAGGCCAAATCACATATCGTGATACTACATGAAATAGTATCGAATTATTGGTAAAAATGAATATATTTACGTAATATCAAACTACATCAAAAACGTGAAAAAAGTCACTATTATACCAAATTTGAGGATTTTAACTTCGAATCATAGTGCAAGGTTTTGTATTATTTAGATCCAAGAAAAGACATATGACAATGTTGTTTCCAATACAAATCATAAAAATCAATGCGTTTTCATTAGAATTAACTGAAATGTTCCTGATTTTCCGTTCATATTACCGATGGAAGATGTACACGTAAAACCGCTCTAATCCGGCTGAAACGTCGATATATGCAATAAAAACAGAACTTCTCCCCTTTTCAATATCTTACTCAGTATTTTAAAGAGAAACAAATAGATGATTGTAAATGAAGTATTTAAGGTTATAATCTAATCAATTATGTGTTTGCATCATTTTTATTGTATATTTATTGAGTTAATACTAATAAACTGAAAATTCACAAACACGTGGTAAAACGGCAAAATATTGCCTAATTCGATGATATTTTGATTAAATCACATAAAGGAAAAGGGAATGATAAACGTCAAAATATTGCTAAATTCGATGATTTCTCGTACGAAACAAAATGCAAGAAAACTTGCTTAAAATGCAATATTATGCGAAATTCTGAGATTTGAAGGCCAAATCACATATCGTGATACTACATGAAATAGTATCGAAATATTGGTAAAAATGAATATATTTACGTAATATCGAACTACATGAAAAACGTGAAAAAAATCACTATTATACCAAATTTGAGGATTTTAAGTTCGAATCATAAAGCGAGGTTTCGTACTATTTAGATTCATGAAAAGACATATGACAATGTTGTTTCTAATACAAATTATAAAAATCAATGTGTTTTCATTAGAATTAACTGAAATGTTCCTGATTTTCCGTTCATATTACCGATGGAAGATGTACACGTAAAACCGCTCTAATCCGGCTGAAACGTCGATATATGCAATAAAAACAGAACTTCTCCCCTTTTCAATATCTTACTCAGTATTTTAACGAGAAACAAATAGATGATTGAAAATGAAGTATTTAAGGTTACTATCTAATCAATTATGTGTTTGCATCATTTTTATTGTATATTTAATGAATTAATACTAATAAACTGAAAATTCACAAAAACGTGGAAAAACGGCAAAATATTGCCTAATTCGATGATATTTTGAATAAAACATAAAAGAAAAGGGAATGATGAACGTCAAAATCTTGCTAAATTCGATGATTTCTCGTACGAAACAAAATGCAAGAAAACTTGCTTAAAATGCAATATTATGCGAAATTCTGAGATTTGAAGGCCAAATCACATATCGTGATACTACATGAAATAGTATCGAAATATTGGTAAAAATGAATATATTTACGTAATATCAAACTACATGAAAAACCTGAAAAAAGTCACGATTATACCAAATTTGAGGATTTTAACTTCGAATCATAGTGCAAGGTTTCGTATTATTTAGATCCAAGAAAAGACATATGACAATGTTGTTTCCAATACAAATGATAAAAATCAATGTGTTTTCATTAGAATTAACTGAAATGTTCCTGATTTTCCGTTCATATTACCGATGGAAGATGTACACGTAAAACCGCTCTAATTCGGCTGAAACGTCGATATATGCAATAAAAACAGAACTTCTCCCCTTTTCAATATCTTACTCAGTATTTTAAAGAGAAACAAATAGAGTATTGTAAATGAAGTATTTAAGGTTATAATCTAATCAATTATGTGTTTGCATCATTTTTATTGTATATTTATTGAGTTAATACTAATAAACTGAAAATTCACATAAACGTGGAAAAACGGCAAAATATTGCCTAATTCGATGATATTTTGATTAAATCACATAAAGGAAAAGGGAATGATAAACGTCAAAATATTGCTAAATTCGATGATTTCTCGTACGAAACAAAATGCAAGAAAACTTGCTTTAAATGCAATATTATGCGAAATTCTTAGATTTGAAGGCCAAATCACATATCGTGATACTACATGAAATTGTATCGAAATATTGGTAAAAATGAATATATTTACGTAATATCAAACTACATGAAAACGTGAAAAAAGTCACGATTATACCAAATTTGAGGATTTTAACTTCGAATCATAAAGCGAGGTTTCGTACTATTTAGATCCATGAAAAGACATATGACAATGTTGTTTCCAATACAAATTATAAAAATCAATTTTTTTTCATTAGAATTAACTAAAATGTTCCTGATTTTCCGTTTATATTACCGATGGAAGATGTACACGCAAAACCGCTCTAATCCGACTGAAACGTCGATATATGCAATAAAAACAGAACTTCTCCCCTTTTCAATATCTTACTCAGTATTTTAAAGAGAAACAAATAGATGATTGAAAATGAAGTATTTAAGGTTATAATCTAATCAATTATGTGTTTGCATCATTTTTATTGTATATTTATTGAGTTAATACTAATAAACTGATAATTCACAAAAACGTGGAAAAACGGCAAAATATTGCCTAATTCGATGATATTTTGATTAAATCACATAAAGGAAAAGGGAATGATAAACGTCAAAATATTGCTAAATTCGATGATTTCTCGTACGAAACAAAATGCAAGAAAACTTGATTAAAATGCAATATTATGCGAAATTCTGAGATTTGAAGGCCAAATCACAATAGTGATACTACATGAAATAGTATCGAAATATTGGTAAAAATGAATATAGTTACGTAATATCAAACTACATGAAAAACGTGAAAAAAGTCACTATTATACCAAATTTGAGGATTTTAACTTCGAATCATAGTGCAAGGTTTCGTATTATTTAGATCCAAGAAAAGACATTTGACAATGTTGTTTCCAATACAAATCATAAAAATCAATGTGTTTTCATTAGAATTAACTGAAATGTTCCTGATTTTCCGTTCATATTACCGATGGAAGATGTACACGTAAAACCGCTCTAATCCGGCTGAAACGTCGATATATGCAATAAAAACAGAACTTCTCCCCTTTTCAATATCTTACTCAGTATTTTAAAGAGAAACAAATAGATGATTGTAAATGAAGTATTTAAGGTTATAATCTAATCAATTATGTGTTTGCATCATTTTTATTGTATATTTATTGAGTTAATACTAATAAACTGAAAATTCACAAAAACGTGGTAAAACGGCAAAATATTGCCTAATTCGATGATATTTTGATTAAATCACATAAAGGAAAAGGGAATGATAAACGTCAAAATATTGCTAAATTCGATGATTTCTCGTACGAAACAAAATGCAAGAAAACTTGCTTAAAATGCAATATTATGCGAAATTCTGTGATTTGAAGGCCAAATCACATATCGTGATACTACATGAAATAGTATCGAAATATTGGTAAAAATGAATATATTTACGTAATATCAAACTACATGAAAAACGTGAAAAAAGTCAATATTATACCAAATTTGAGGATTTTAAGTTCGAATCATAAAGCGAGGTTTCGTACTATTTAGATTCATGAAAAGACATATGACAATGTTGTTTCTAATACAAATGATAAAAATCAATGTGTTTTCATTAGAATTAACTAAAATGTTCCTGATTTTCCGTTTATATTACCGATGGAAGATGTACACGCAAAACCGCTCTATTCCGGCTGAAACGTCGATATATGCAATACAAACCGAACTTCTCCCCTTTTCAATATCTTACTCAGTATTTTAACGAGAAACAAATAGATGATTGAAAATGAAGTATTTAAGGTTACTATCTAATCAATTATGTGTTTGCATCATTTTTATTGTATATTTAATGAATTAATACTAATAAACTGAAAATTCACAAAAACGTGGAAAAACGGCAAAATATTGCCTAATTCGATGATATTTTGAATAAAACATAAAGGAAAAGGGAATGATAAACGCCAAAATATTGCTAAATTCGATGATTTCTCGTACGAAACAAAATGCAAGAAAACTTGCTTAAAATGCAATATTATGCGAAATTCTGAGATTTGAAGGCCAAATCACATATCGTGATACTACAT
Source organism: Procambarus clarkii (assembly GCF_040958095.1). NCBI lineage: Eukaryota > Metazoa > Arthropoda > Malacostraca > Decapoda > Cambaridae > Procambarus > Procambarus clarkii. Next base: position 22,247 of record NW_027190271.1, on the reverse strand, counting down.
GAAATAGTATCGAAATATTGGTAAAATGAATATATTTACGTAATATCAAACTACATGAAAAACGTGAAAAAAACACGATTATACCAAATTTGAGGATTTTAACTTCGAATCATAGTGCAAGGTTTTGTATTATTTAGATCCAAGAAAAGACATATGACAATGTTGTTTCCAATACAAATGATAAAAATCAATGTGTTTTCATTAGAATTAACTGAAATGTTCCTGATTTTCCGTTCATATTACCGATGGAAGATGTACACGTAAAACCGCTCTAATCCGGCTGAAACGTCGATATATGCAATAAAAACAGAACTTCTCCCCTTTTCAATATCTTACTCAGTATTTTAAAGAGAAACGAATAGATGATTGAAAATGAAGTATTTAAGGTTATAATCTAATCAATTATGTGTTTGAATCATTTTCATTGTATATTTATTGAGTTAATACTAGTAAACTGAAAATTCACAAAAACGTGGAAAAACGGCAAAATATTTCCTAATTCGATGATATTTTGATTAAATCACATAAAGGAAAAGGGAATGATGAACGTCAAAATCTTGCTAAATTCGATGATTTCTCGTACGAAACAAAATGCAAGAAAACTTGCTTAAAATGCAATATTATGCGAAATTCTGAGATTTGAAGGCCAAATCACATATCGTGATACTACATTAAATAGTATCGAAATATTGGTAAAAATGAATATATTTACGTAATATCAAACTACATGAAAAACCTGAAAAAAGTCACGATTATACCAAATTTGAGGATTTTAACTTCGAATCATAGTGCAAGGTTTCGTATTATTTAGATCCAAGAAAAGACATATGACAATGTTGTTTCCAATACAAATGATAAAAATCAATGTGTTTTCATTAGAATTAACTGAAATGTTCCTGATTTTCCGTTCATATTACCGATGGAAGATGTACACGTAAAACCGCTCTAATTCGGCTGAAACGTCGATATATGCAATAAAAACAGAACTTCTCCCCTTTTCAATATCTTACTCAGTATTTTAAAGAGAAACAAATAGATGATTGTAAATGAAGTATTTAAGGTTATAATCTAATCAATTATGTGTTTGCATCATTTTTATTGTATATTTATTGAGTTAATACTAATAAACTGAAAATTCACATAAACGTGGAAAAACGGCAAAATATTGCCTAATTCGATGATATTTTGATTAAATCACATAAAGGAAAAGGGAATGATAAACGTCAAAATATTGCTAAATTCGATGATTTCTCGTACGAAACAAAATGCAAGAAAACTTGCTTAAAATGCAATATTATGCGAAATTCTTAGATTTGAAGGCCAAATCACATATCGTGATACTACATGAAATTGTATCGAAATATTGGTAAAAATGAATATATTTACGTAATATCAAACTACATGAAGAACGTGAAAAAAGTCACGATTATACCAAATTTGAGGATTTTAACTTCGAATCATAAAGCGAGGTTTCGTACTATTTAGATCCATGAAAAGACATATGACAATGTTGTTTCCAATACAAATTATAAAAATCTATGTGTTTTCATTAGAATTAACTAAAATGTTCCTGATTTTCCGTTTATATTACCGATGGAAGATGTACACCTAAAACAGCTCTAATCCGGCTGAAACGTCGATATATGCAATAAAAACAGAACTTCTCCCCTTTTCAATATCTTACTCAGTATTTTAAAGAGAAACAAATAGATGATTGAAAATGAAGTATTTAACGTTATAATCTAATCAATTATGTGTTTGCATCATTTTTATTGTATATATTTTGAGTTAATACTAATAAACTGAAAATTCACAAAAACGTTGAAAAACGGCAAAATATTGCCTAATTCGATGATATTTTGATTAAATCACATAAAGGAAAAGGGAATGATGAACGTCAAAATCTTGCTAAATTCGATGATTTCTCGTACGAAACAAAATGCAAGAAAACTTGCTTAAAATGCAATATTATGCGAAATTCTGAGATTTGAAGGCCAAATCACATATCGTGATACGACATGAAATAGTATCGAAATATTGGTAAAAATGAATATATTTACGTAATATCAAACTACATGAAAAACGTGAAAAAAGTAACTATTATACCAAATTTGAGGATTTTAACTTCGAATCATAATGCGAGGTTTCGTACTATTTAGATCCATGAAAAGACATATGACAATGTTGTTTCCAATACAAATTATAAAAATCAATGTGTTTTCATTAGAATTAACTGAAATGTTCCTGATTTTCCGTTCATATCACCGATGGAAGATGTACAAGTAAAACCGCTCTAATCCGGCTGAAACATCGATATATGCAATAAAAACAGAACTTCTCCCCTTTTCAATATCTTACTCAGTATTTTAAAGAGAAACAAATAGATGATTGAAAATGAAGTATTTAAGGTTACATTCTAATCAATTATGTTTTTGCATCAATTTTATTGTATATTTATTGAGTTAATACTAATAAACTGATAATTCACAAAAACGTGGAAAAACGGCAAAATATTGCCTAATTCGATGATATTTTGATTAAATCACATAAAGGAAAAGGGAATGATAAACGTCAAAATATTGCTAAATTCGATGATTTCTCGTACGAAACAAAATGCAAGAAAACTTGCTTAAAATGCAATATTATGCTAAATTTTGAGATTTGAAGGCCAAATCACATATCGTGATACGACATGAAATAGTATCGAAATATTGGTACAAATGAATATATTTACGGACAATCAAACTACATGAAAAACGTGAAAAAAGTCACTATTATACCAAATTTGAGGATTTTAACTTCGAATCATAAAGCGAGGTTTCGTACTATTTAGATCCATGAAAAGACATATGACAATGTTGTTTCAAATACAAATTATAAAAATCAATGTGTTTTCATTAGAATTAACTAAAATGTTCCTGATTTTCCGTTTGTATTACCGACGGAAGATGTACACGCAAAACCGCTCTATTCCGGCTGAAACGTCGATATATGCAATACAAACCGAACTTCTCCCCTTTTCAATATCTTACTCAGTATTTTAACGAGAAACAAATAGATGATTGAAAATGAAGTATTTAAGGTTACTATCTAATCAATTATGTGTTTGCATCATTTTTATTGTATATTTAATGAATTAATACTAATAAACTGAAAATTCACAAAAACGTGGAAAAACGGCAAAATATTGCCTAATTCGATGATATTTTGAATAAAACATAAAGGAAAAGGGAATGATAAACGCCAAAATATTGCTAAATTCGATGATTTCTCGTACGAAACAAAATGCAAGAAAACTTGCTTAAAATGCAATATTATGCGAAATTCTGAGATTTGAAGGCCAAATCACATATCGTGATACTACATGAAATAGTATCGAAATATTGGTAAAATGAATATATTTACGTAATATCAAACTACATGAAAAACGTGAAAAAAACACGATTATACCAAATTTGAGGATTTTAACTTCGAATCATAGTGCAAGGTTTTGTATTATTTAGATCCAAGAAAAGACATATGACAATGTTGTTTCCAATACAAATGATAAAAATCAATGTGTTTTCATTAGAATTAACTGAAATGTTCCTGATTTTCCGTTCATATTACCGATGGAAGATGTACACGTAAAACCGCTCTAATCCGGCTGAAACGTCGATATATGCAATAAAAACAGAACTTCTCCCCTTTTCAATATCTTACTCAGTATTTTAAAGAGAAACGAATAGATGATTGAAAATGAAGTATTTAAGGTTATAATCTAATCAATTATGTGTTTGAATCATTTTCATTGTATATTTATTGAGTTAATACTAGTAAACTGAAAATTCACAAAAACGTGGAAAAACGGCAAAATATTTCCTAATTCGATGATATTTTGATTAAATCACATAAAGGAAAAGGGAATGATGAACGTCAAAATCTTGCTAAATTCGATGATTTCTCGTACGAAACAAAATGCAAGAAAACTTGCTTAAAATGCAATATTATGCGAAATTCTGAGATTTGAAGGCCAAATCACATATCGTGATACTACATTAAATAGTATCGAAATATTGGTAAAAATGAATATATTTACGTAATATCAAACTACATGAAAAACCTGAAAAAAGTCACGATTATACCAAATTTGAGGATTTTAACTTCGAATCATAGTGCAAGGTTTCGTATTATTTATATCCAAGAAAAGACATATGACAATGTTGTTTCCAATACAAATGATAAAAATCAATGTGTTTTCATTAGAATTAACTGAAATGTTCCTGATTTTCCGTTCATATTACCGATGGAAGATGTACACGTAAAACCGCTCTAATTCGGCTGAAACGTCGATATATGCAATAAAAACAGAACTTCTCCCCTTTTCAATATCTTACTCAGTATTTTAAAGAGAAACAAATAGATGATTGTAAATGAAGTATTTAAGGTTATAATCTAATCAATTATGTGTTTGCATCATTTTTATTGTATATTTATTGAGTTAATACTAATAAACTGAAAATTCACATAAACGTGGAAAAACGGCAAAATATTGCCTAATTCGATGATATTTTGATTAAATCACATAAAGGAAAAGGGAATGATAAACGTCAAAATATTGCTAAATTCGATGATTTCTCGTACGAAACAAAATGCAAGAAAACTTGCTTAAAATGCAATATTATGCGAAATTCTTAGATTTGAAGGCCAAATCACATATCGTGATACTACATGAAATTGTATCGAAATATTGGTAAAAATGAATATATTTACGTAATATCAAACTACATGAAGAACGTGAAAAAAGTCACGATTATACCAAATTTGAGGATTTTAACTTCGAATCATAAAGCGAGGTTTCGTACTATTTAGATCCATGAAAAGACATATGACAATGTTGTTTCCAATACAAATTATAAAAATCTATGTGTTTTCATTAGAATTAACTAAAATGTTCCTGATTTTCCGTTTATATTACCGATGGAAGATGTACACCTAAAACCGCTCTAATCCGGCTGAAACGTCGATATATGCAATAAAAACAGAACTTCTCCCCTTTTCAATATCTTACTCAGTATTTTAAAGAGAAACAAATAGATGATTGAAAATGAAGTATTTAACGTTATAATCTAATCAATTATGTGTTTGCATCATTTTTATTGTATATTTTTTGAGTTAATACTAATAAACTGAAAATTCACAAAAACGTGGAAAAACGGCAAAATATTGCCTAATTCGATGATATTTTGATTAAATCACATAAAGGAAAAGGGAATGATGAACGTCAAAATCTTGCTAAATTCGATGATTTCTCGTACGAAACAAAATGCAAGAAAACTTGCTTAAAATGCAATATTATGCGAAATTCTGAGATTTGAAGGCCAAATCACATATCGTGATACGACATGAAATAGTATCGAAATATTGGTAAAAATGAATATATTTACGTAATATCAAACTACATGAAAAACGTGAAAAAAGTAACTATTATACCAAATTTGAGGATTTTAACTTCGAATCATAATGCGAGGTTTCGTACTATTTAGATCCATGAAAAGACATATGACAATGTTGTTTCCAATACAAATTATAAAAATCAATGTGTTTTCATTAGAATTAACTGAAATGTTCCTGATTTTCCGTTCATATCACCGATGGAAGATGTACAAGTAAAACCGCTCTAATCCGGCTGAAACATCGATATATGCAATAAAAACAGAACTTCTCCCCTTTTCAATATCTTACTCAGTATTTTAAAGAGAAACAAATAGATGATTGAAAATGAAGTATTTAAGGTTACATTCTAATCAATTATGTTTTTGCATCAATTTTATTGTATATTTATTGAGTTAATACTAATAAACTGATAATTCACAAAAACGTGGAAAAACGGCAAAATATTGCCTAATTCGATGATATTTTGATTAAATCACATAAAGGAAAAGGGAATGATAAACGTCAAAATATTGCTAAATTCGATGATTTCTCGTACGAAACAAAATGCAAGAAAACTTGCTTAAAATGCAATATTATGCTAAATTTTGAGATTTGAAGGCCAAATCACATATCGTGATACGACATGAAATAGTATCGAAATATTGGTACAAATGAATATATTTACGGACAATCAAACTACATGAAAAACGTGAAAAAAGTCACTATTATACCAAATTTGAGGATTTTAACTTCGAATCATAAAGCGAGGTTTCGTACTATTTAGATCCATGAAAAGACATATGACAATGTTGTTTCAAATACAAATTATAAAAATCAATGTGTTTTCATTAGAATTAACTAAAATGTTCCTGATTTTCCGTTTGTATTACCGACGGAAGATGTACACGCAAAACCGCTCTATTCCGGCTGAAACGTCGATATATGCAATAAAAACCGAACTTCTCCCCTTTTCAATATCTTACTCAGTATTTTAACGAGAAACAAATAGATGATTGAAAATGAAGTATTTAAGGTTACTATCTAATCAATTATGTGTTTGCATCATTTTTATTGTATATTTAATAAATTAATACTAATAAATTGAAAATTCACAAAAAACGTGGAAAAACGGCAAAATATTGCCTAATTCGATGATATTTTGATTAAATCACATAAAGGAAAAGGGAATGATAAACGTCAAAATATTGCTAAATTCGATGATTTCTCGTACGAAACAAAATGCAAGAAAACTTGCTTAAAATGCAATATTATGCGAAATTCTTAGATTTGAAGGCCAAATCACATATCGTGATACTACATGAAATTGTATCGAAATATTGGTAAAAATGAATATATTTACGTAATATCAAACTACATGAAAAACGTGAAAAAAGTCACGATTATACCAAATTTGAGGATTTTAACTTCGAATCATAAAGCGAGGTTTCGTACTATTTAGATCCATGAAAAGACATATGACAATGTTGTTTCCAATACAAATTATAAAAATCAATGTGTTTTCATTAGAATTAACTAAAATGTTCCTGATTTTCCGTTTATATTACCGATGGAAGATGTACACCTAAAACCGCTCTAATCCGGCTGAAACGTCGATATATGCAATAAAAACAGAACTTCTCCCCTATCCAATATCTTACTCAGTATTTTAAAGAGAAACAAATAGATGATTGAAAATGAAGTATTTAAGGTTATAATCTAATCATTTATGTGTTTGCATCATTTTTATTGTATATTTATTGAGTTAATACTAATAAACTGAAAATTCACAAAAACGTGGAAAAACGGCAAAATATTGCCTAATTCGATGATATTTTTATTAAATCACATAAAGGAAAAGGGAATGATGAACGTCAAAATCTTGCTAAATTCGATGATTTCTCGTACGAAACAAAATGCAAGAAAACTTGCTTAAAATGCAATATTATGCGAAATTCTGAGATTTGAAGGCCAAATCACATATCGTGATACGACATGAAATAGTATCGAAATATTGGTAAAAATGAATATATTTACGTAATATCAAACTACATGAAAAACGTGAAAAAAGTCACTATTATACCAAATTTGAGGATTTTTACTTCGAATCATAATGCGAGGTTTCGTACTATTTAGATCCATGAAAAGACATATGACAATGTTGTTTCCAATACAAATTATAAAAATCAATGTGTTTTCATTAGAATTAACTGAAATGTTCCTGATTTTCCGTTCATATCACCGATGGAAGATGTACAAGTAAAACCGCTCTAATCCGGCTGAAACATCGATATATGCAATAAAAACAGAACTTCTCCCCTTTTCAATATCTTACTCAGTATTTTAAAGAGAAACAAATAGATGATTGAAAATGAAGTATTTAAGGTTACATTCTAATCAATTATGTTTTTGCATCAATTTTATTGTATATTTATTGAGTTAATACTAATAAACTGATAATTCACAAAAACGTGGAAAAACGGCAAAATATTGCCTAATTCGATGATATTTTGATTAAATCACATAAAGGAAAAGGGAATGATAAACGTCAAAATATTGCTAAATTCGATGATTTCTCGTACGAAACAAAATGCAAGAAAACTTGCTTAAAATGCAATATTATGCGAAATTCTGAGATTTGAAGGCCAAATCACATATCGTGATACTACATGAAATAGTATCGAAATATTGGTAAAATGAATATATTTACGTAATATCAAACTACATCAAAAACGTGAAAAAAGTCACGATTATACCAAATTTGAGGATTTTAACTTCGAATCATAGTGCAAGGTTTCGTATTATTTAGATCCAAGAAAAGACATATGACAATGTTGTTTCCAATACAAATCATAAAAATCAATGTGTTTTCATTAGAATTAACTGAAATGTTCCTGATTTTCCGTTCATATTACCGATGGAAGATGTACACGTAAAACCGCTCTAATCCGGCTGAAACGTCGATATATGCAATAAAAACAGAACTTCTCCCCTTTTCAATATCTTACTCAGTAGTTTAAAGAGAAACAAATAGATGATTGTAAATGAAGTATTTAAGGTTATAATCTAATCAATTATGTGTTTGCATCATTTTTATTGTATATTTATTGAGTTAATACTAATAAACTGAAAATTCACAAAAACGTGGAAAAACGGCAAAATATTGCCTAATTCGATGATATTTTGATTAAATCACATAAAGGAAAAGGGAATGATAAACGTCAAAATATTGCTAAATTCGATGATTTCTCGTACGAAACAAAATGCAAGAAAACTTGCTTAAAATGTAATATTATGCGAAATTCTGAGATTTGAAGGCCAAATCACATATCGTGATACTACATGAAATAGTATCGAAATATTGGTAAAAATGAATATATTTACGTAATATCAAACTACATGAAAAACGTGAAAAAAGTCACGATTATACCAAATTTGAGGATTTTAACTTCGAATCATAAAGCGAGGTTTCGTACTATTTAGATTCATGAAAAGACATATGACAATGTTGTTTCTAATACAAATTATAAAAATCAATGTGTTTTCATTAGAATTAACTAAAATGTTCCTGATTTTCCGTTTATATTACCGATGGAAGATGTACACCTAAAACCGCTCTAATCCGGCTGAAACGTCGATATATGCAATAAAAACAGAACTTCTCCCCTTTTCAATATCTTACTCAGTATTTTAAAGAGAAACAAATAGATGATTGCAAATGAAGTATTTAAGGTTATAATCTAATCAATTATGTGTTTGCATCATTTTTATTGTATATTTTTTGAGTTAATACTAATAAACTGAAAATTCACAAAAACGTGGAAAAACGGCAAAATATTGCCTAATTCGATGATATTTTGATTAAATCACATAAAGGAAAAGGGAATGATAAACGTCAAAATATTGCTAAATTCGATGATTTCTCGTACGAAACAAAATGCAAGAAAACTTGCTTAAAATGCAATATTATGCTAAATTTTGAGATTTGAAGGCCAAATCACATATCGTGATACGACATGAAATAGTATCGAAATATTGGTACAAATGAATATATTTACGGACAATCAAACTACATGAAAAACGTGAAAAAAGTCACTATTATACCAAATTTGAGGATTTTAACTTCGAATCATAAAGCGAGGTTTCGTACTATTTAGATCCATGAAAAGACATATGACAATGTTGTTTCAAAAACAAATTATAAAAATCAATGTGTTTTCATTAGAATTAACTAAAATGTTCCTGATTTTCCGTTTGTATTACCGACGGAAGATGTACACGCAAAACCGCTCTATTCCGGCTGAAACGTCGATATATGCAATAAAAACCGAACTTCTCCCCTTTTCAATATCTTACTCAGTATTTTAACGAGAAACAAATAGATGATTGAAAATGAAGTATTTAAGGTTACTATCTAATCAATTATGTGTTTGCATCATTTTTATTGTATATTTAATAAATTAATACTAATAAATTGAAAATTCACAAAAAACGTGGAAAAACGGCAAAATATTGCCTAATTCGATGATATTTTGATTAAATCACATAAAGGAAAAGGGAATGATAAACGTCAAAATATTGCTAAATTCGATGATTTCTCGTACGAAACAAAATGCAAGAAAACTTGCTTAAAATGCAATATTATGCGAAATTCTTAGATTTGAAGGCCAAATCACATATCGTGATACTACATGAAATTGTATCGAAATATTGGTAAAAATGAATATATTTACGTAATATCAAACTACATGAAAAACGTGAAAAAAGTCACGATTATACCAAATTTGAGGATTTTAACTTTGAATCATAAAGCAAGGTTTCGTACTATTTAGATCCATGAAAAGACATATGACAATGTTGTTTCCAATACAAATTATAAAAATCAATGTGTTTTCATTAGAATTAACTAAAATGTTCCTGATTTTCCGTTTATATTACCGATGGAAGATGTACACCTAAAACCGCTCTAATCCGGCTGAAACGTCGATATATGCAATAAAAACAGAACTTCTCCCCTTTCCAATATCTTACTCAGTATTTTAAAGAGAAACAAATAGATGATTGAAAATGAAGTATTTAAGGTTATAATCTAATCAATTATGTGTTTGCATCATTTTTATTGAATATTTATTGGGTTAATACTAATAAACTGAAAATTCACAAAAACGTGGAAAAACGGCAAAATATTGCCTAATTCGATGATTTTTTTATTAAATCACATAAAGGAAAAGGGAATGATGAACGTCAAAATCTTGCTAAATTCGATGATTTCTCGTACGAAACAAAATGCAAGAAAACTTGCTTAAAATGCAATATTATGCGAAATTCTGAGATTTGAAGGCCAAATCACATATCGTGATACGACATGAAATAGTATCGAAATATTGGTAAAAATGAATATATTTACGTAATATCAAACTACATGAAAAACGTGAAAAAAGTCACTATTATACCAAATTTGAGGATTTTTACTTCGAATCATAATGCGAGGTTTCGTACTATTTAGATCCATGAAAAGACATATGACAATGTTGTTTCCAATACAAATTATAAAAATCAATGTGTTTTCATTAGAATTAACTGAAATGTTCCTGATTTTCCGTTCATATCACCGATGGAAGATGTACAAGTAAAACCGCTCTAATCCGGCTGAAACATCGATATATGCAATAAAAACAGAACTTCTCCCCTTTTCAATATCTTACTCAGTATTTTAAAGAGAAACAAATAGATGATTGAAAATGAAGTATTTAAGGTTACATTCTAATCAATTATGTGTTTGCATCATTTTTATTGTATATTTATTGAGTTAATACTAATAAACTGATAATTCACAAAAACGTGGAAAAACGGCAAAATATTGCCTAATTCGATGATATTTTGATTAAATCACATAAAGGAAAAGGGAATGATAAACGTCAAAATATTGCTAAATTCGATGATTTCTCGTACGAAACAAAATGCAAGAATACTTGCTTAAAATGCAATATTATGCGAAATTCTAAGATTTGAAGGCCAAATCACATATCGTGATACTACATGAAATAGTATCGAAATATTGGTAAAAATGAATATATTTACGTAATATCAAACTACATCAAAAACGTGAAAAAAGTCACTATTATACCAAATTTGAGGATTTTAACTTCGAATCATAGTTCAAGGTTTCGTATTATTTAGATCCAAGAAAAGACATATGACAATGTTGTTTCCAATACAAATCATAAAAATCAATGTGTTTTCATTAGAATTAACTGAAATGTTCCTGATTTTCCGTTCATATTACCGATGGAAGATGTACACGTAAAACCGCTCTAATCCGGCTGAAACGTCGATATATGCAATAAAAACAGAACTTCTCCCCTTTTCAATATCTTACTCAGTATTTTAAAGAGAAACAAATAGATGATTGTAAATGAAGTATTTAAGGTTATAATCTAATCAATTATGTGTTTGCATCATTTTTATTGTATATTTATTGAGTTAATACTAATAAACTGAAAATTCACAAAAACGTGGTAAAACGGCAAAATATTGCCTAATTCGATGATATTTTGATTAAATCACATAAAGGAAAAGGGAATGAAAAACGTCAAAATATTGCTAAATTCGATGATTTCTCGTACGAAACAAAATGCAAGAAAACTTGCTTAAAATGCAATATTATGCGAAAATCTGAGATTTGAAGGCCAAATCACATATCGTGATACTACTTGAAATAGAATCGAAATATTGGTAAAAATCAATATATTTACGTAATATCAAACTACATGAAAAACGTGAAAAAAGTCACGATTATACCAAATTTGAGGATTTTAACTTCGAATCATAATGCAAGGTTTCGTACTATTTAGATTCATGAAAAGACATATGACAATGTTGTTTCTAATACAAATTATAAAAATCAATGTGTTTTCATTAGAATTAACTAAAATGTTCCTGATTTTCCGTTTATATTACCGATGGAAGATGTCCACGTAAAACCGCTCTAATCCGGCTGAAACGTCGATATATGCAATAAAAACAGAACTTCTCCCCTTTTCAATATCTTACTCAGGATTTTAAAGAGAAACAAATAGATGATTGAAAATGAAGTATTTAAGGTTATAATCTAATCAATTATGTGTTTGCATCATTTTTATTGTATATTTATTGAGTTAATACTAATAAACTGAAAATTCACAAAAACGTGGAAAAACGGCGAAATATTGCCTAATTCGATGATATTTTGATTAAATCACATAAAGGAAAAGGGAATGATAAACGTCAAAATATTGCTAAATTCGATGATTTCTCGTACGAAACAAAATGCAAGAAAACTTGCTTAAAATGCAATATTATGCTAAATTTTGAGATTTGAAGGCCGAATCACATATCGTGATACGACATGAAATAGTATCGAAATATTGGTACAAATGAATATATTTACGGACAATCAAACTACATGAAAAACGTGAAAAAAGTCACTATTATACCAAATTTGAGGATTTTAACTTCGAATCATAAAGCGAGGTTTCGTACTATTTAGATCCATGAAAAGACATATGACAATGTTGTTTCAAATACAAATTATAAAAATCAATGTGTTTTCATTAGAATTAACTAAAATGTTCCTGATTTTCCGTTTGTATTACCGACGGAAGATGTACACGCAAAACCGCTCTATTCCGGCTGAAACGTCGATATATGCAATAAAAACCGAACTTCTCCCCTTTTCAATATCTTACTCAGTATTTTAACGAGAAACAAATAGATGATTGAAAATGAAGTATTTAAGGTTACTATCTAATCAATTATGTGTTTGCATCATTTTTATTGTATATTTAATAAATTAATACTAATAAATTGAAAATTCACAAAAAACGTGGAAAAACGGCAAAATATTGCCTAATTCGATGATATTTTGATTAAATCACATAAAGGAAAAGGGAATGATAAACGCCAAAATATTGCTAAATTCGATGATTTCTCGTACGAAACAAAATGCAAGAAAACTTGCTTAAAATGCAATATTATGCGAAATTCTGAGATTTGAAGGCCAAATCACATATCGTGATACTACATGAAATAGTATCGAAATATTGGTAAAAATTAATATATTTACGTAATATCAAACTACATGAAAAACGTGAAAAAAGTCACGATTATACCAAATTTGAGGATTTTAACTTCGAATCATAATGCAAGGTTTCGTATTATTTAGATCCAAGAAAAGACATGACAATGTTGTTTCCAATACAAATGATAAAAATCAATGTGTTTTCATTAGAATTAACTGAAATGTTCCTGATTTTCCGTTCATATTACCGATGGAAGATGTACACGCAAAACCGCTCTATTCCGGCTGAAACGTCGATATATGCAATAAAAACCGAACTTCTCCCCTTTTCAATATCTTACTCAGTATTTTAACGAGAAACAAATAGATGATTGTAAATGAAGTATTTAAGGTTATAATCTAATCAATTATGTGTTTGCATCATTTTTATTGTATATTTATTGAGTTAATACTAATAAACTGAAAATTCACAAAAACGTGGAAAAACGGCAAAATATTGCCTAATTCGATGATATTTTGATTAAATCACATAAAGGAAAAGGGAATGATGAACGTCAAAATCTTGCTAAATTCGATGATTTCTCGTACGAAACAAAATGCAAGAAAACTTGCTTAAAATGCAATATTATGCGAAATTCTGAGATTTGAAGGCCAAATCACATATCGTGATACGGCATGAAATAGTATCGAAATATTGTTAAAAATGAATATATTTACGTAATATCAAACTACATGAAAAACGTGAAAAAAGTCACTATTATACCAAATTTGAGGATTTTTACTTCGAATCATAATGCGAGGTTTCGTACTATTTAGATCCATGAAAAGACATATGACAATGTTGTTTCCAATACAAATTATAAAAATCAATGTGTTTTCATTAGAATTAACTGAAATGTTCCTGATTTTCCGTTCATATCACCGATGGAAGATGTACAAGTAAAACCGCTCTAATCCGGCTGAAACATCGATATATGCAATAAAAACAGAACTTCTCCCCTTTTCAATATCTTACTCAGTATTTTAAAGAGAAACAAATAGATGATTGAAAATGAAGTATTTAAGGTTACATTCTAATCAATTATGTGTTTGCATCATTTTTATTGTATATTTATTGAGTTAATACTAATAAACTGATAATTCACAAAAACGTGGAAAAACGGCAAAATATTGCCTAATTCGATGATATTTTGATTAAATCACATAAAGGAAAAGGGAATGATAAACGTCAAAATATTGCTAAATTCGATGATTTCTCGTACGAAACAAAATGCAAGAATACTTGCTTAAAATGCAATATTATGCGAAATTCTGAGATTTGAAGGCCAAATCACATATCGTGATACTACATGAAATAGTATCGAAATATTGGTATAAATGAATATATTTACGTAATATCAAACTACATCAAAAACGTGAAAAAAGTCACTATTATACCAAATTTGAGGATTTTAACTTCGAATCATAGTGCAAGGTTTCGTATTATTTAGATCCAAGAAAAGACATATGACAATGTTGTTTCCAATACAAATCATAAAAATCAATGTGTTTTCATTAGAATTAACTGAAATGTTCCTGATTTTCCGTTCATATTACCGATGGAAGATGTACACGTAAAACCGCTCTAATCCGGCTGAAACGTCGATATATGCAATAAAAACAGAACTTCTCCCCTTTTCAATATCTTACTCAGTATTTTAAAGAGAAACAAATAGATGATTGTAAATGAAGTATTTAAGGTTATAATCTAATCAATTATGTGTTTGCATCATTTTTATTGTATATTTATTGAGTTAATACTAATAAACTGAAAATTCACAAAAACGTGGTAAAACGGCAAAATATTGCCTAATTCGATGATATTTTGATTAAATCACATAAAGGAAAAGGGAATGAAAAACGTCAAAATATTGCTAAATTCGATGATTTCTCGTACGAAACAAAATGCAAGAAAACTTGCTTAAAATGCAATATTATGCGAAAATCTGAGATTTGAAGGCCAAATCACATATCGTGATACTACATGAAATAGAATCGAAATATTGGTAAAAATCAATATATTTACGTAATATCAAACTACATGAAAAACGTGAAAAAAGTCACGATTATACCAAATTTGAGGATTTTAACTTCGAATCATAATGCAAGGTTTCGTATTATTTAGATCCAAGAAAAGACATATGACAATGTTGTTTCCATTACAAATGATAAAAATCAATGTGTTTTCATTAGAATTAACTGAAATGTTCCTGATTTTCCGTTCATATTACCGATGGAAGATGTACACGTAAAACCGCTCTAATCCGGCTGAAACGTCGATATATGCAATAAAAACAGAACTTCTCCCCTTTTCAATATCTTAATCAGTATTTTAAAGAGAAACAAATAGATGATTGAAAATAAAGTATTTAAGGTTATAATCTAATCAATTATGTGTTTGCATCATTTTTATTGTATATTTATTGAGTTAATACTAATAAACTGAAAATTCACAAAAACGTGGAAAAACGGCAAAATATTGCCTAATTCCATGATATTTTGATTAAATCACATAAAGGAAAAGGGAATGATAAACGTCAAAATATTGCTAAATTCGATGATTTTTCGTAAGAAACAAAATGCAAGAAAACTTGCTTAAAATGCAATATTATGCTAAATTTTGAGATTTGAAGGCCAAATCACATATCGTGATACGACATGAAATAGTATCGAAATATTGGTAAAAATTAATATATTTACGTAATATCAAACTACATGAAAAACGTGAAAAAAGTCACGATTATACCAAATTTGAGGATTTTAACTTCGAATCATAATGCAAGGTTTCGTATTATTTAGATCCAAGAAAAGACATGACAATGTTGTTTCCAATACAAATGATAAAAATCAATGTGTTTTCATTAGAATTAACTGAAATGTTCCTGATTTTCCGTTCATATTACCGATGGAAGATGTACACGCAAAACCGCTCTATTCCGGCTGAAACGTCGATATATGCAATAAAAACCGAACTTCTCCCCTTTTCAATATCTTACTCAGTATTTTAACGAGAAACAAATAGATGATTGTAAATGAAGTATTTAAGGTTATAATCTAATCAATTATGTGTTTGCATCATTTTTATTGTATATATATTGAGTTAATACTAATAAACTGAAAATTCACAAAAACGTGGAAAAACGGCAAAATATTGCCTAATTCGATGATATTTTGATTAAATCAAATAAAGGAAAAGGGAATGACAAACGTCAAAATATTGCTAAATTCGATGATTTCTCGTACGAAACAAAATGCAAGAAAACTTGCTTAAAATGCAATATTATGCGAAATTCTTAGATTTGAAGGCCAAATCACATAGCGTGATACTACATGAAATTGTATCGAAATATTGGTAAAAATGAATATATTTACGTAATATCAAACTACATGAAAAACGTGAAAAAAGTCACGATTATACCAAATTTGAGGATTTTAACTTCGAATCATAAAGCGAGGTTTCGTACTATTTAGATTCATGAAAAGACATATGACAATGTTGTTTCCAATACAAATTATAAAAATCAATGTGTTTTCATTAGAATTAACTAAAATGTTCCTGATTTTCCGTTTATATTACCGATGGAAGATGTACACCTAAAACCGCTCTAATCCGGCTGAAACGTCGATATATGCAATAAAAACAGAACTTCTCCCCTTTTCAATATCTTACTCAGTATTTTAAAGAGAAACAAATAGATGATTGAAAATGAAGTATTTAAGGTTACATTCTAATCAATTATGTGTTTGCATCATTTTTATTGTATATTTATTGAGTTAATACTAATAAACTGATAATTCACAAAAACGTGGAAAAACGGCAAAATATTGCCTAATTCGATGATATTTTGATTAAATCACATAAAGGAAAAGGGAATGATAAACGTCAAAATATTGCTAAATTCGATGATTTCTCGTACGAAACAAAATGCAAGAATACTTGCTTAAAATGCAATATTATGCGAAATTCTGAGATTTGAAGGCCAAATCACATATCGTGATACTACATGAAATAGTATCGAAATATTGGTATAAATGAATATATTTACGTAATATCAAACTACATCAAAAACGTGAAAAAAGTCACTATTATACCAAATTTGAGGATTTTAACTTCGAATCATAGTGCAAGGTTTCGTATTATTTAGATCCAAGAAAAGACATATGACAATGTTGTTTCCAATACAAATCATAAAAATCAATGTGTTTTCATTAGAATTAACTGAAATGTTCCTGATTTTCCGTTCATATTACCGATGGAAGATGTACACGTAAAACCGCTCTAATCCGGCTGAAACGTCGATATATGCAATAAAAACAGAACTTCTCCCCTTTTCAATATCTTACTCAGTATTTTAAAGAGAAACAAATAGATGATTGTAAATGAAGTATTTAAGGTTATAATCTAATCAATTATGTGTTTGCATCATTTTTATTGTATATTTATTGAGTTAATACTAATAAACTGAAAATTCACAAAAACGTGGTAAAACGGCAAAATATTGCCTAATTCGATGATATTTTGATTAAATCACATAAAGGAAAAGGGAATGAAAAACGTCAAAATATTGCTAAATTCGATGATTTCTCGTACGAAACAAAATGCAAGAAAACTTGCTTAAAATGCAATATTATGCGAAAATCTGAGATTTGAAGGCCAAATCACATATCGTGATACTACATGAAATAGAATCGAAATATTGGTAAAAATCAATATATTTACGTAATATCAAACTACATGAAAAACGTGAAAAAAGTCACGATTATACCAAATTTGAGGATTTTAACTTCGAATCATAATGCAAGGTTTCGTATTATTTAGATCCAAGAAAAGACATATGACAATGTTGTTTCCATTACAAATGATAAAAATCAATGTGTTTTCATTAGAATTAACTGAAATGTTCCTGATTTTCCGTTCATATTACCGATGGAAGATGTACACGTAAAACCGCTCTAATCCGGCTGAAACGTCGATATATGCAATAAAAACAGAACTTCTCCCCTTTTCAATATCTTAATCAGTATTTTAAAGAGAAACAAATAGATGATTGAAAATAAAGTATTTAAGGTTATAATCTAATCAATTATGTGTTTGCATCATTTTTATTGTATATTTATTGAGTTAATACTAATAAACTGAAAATTCACAAAAACGTGGAAAAACGGCAAAATATTGCCTAATTCCATGATATTTTGATTAAATCACATAAAGGAAAAGGGAATGATAAACGTCAAAATATTGCTAAATTCGATGATTTTTCGTAAGAAACAAAATGCAAGAAAACTTGCTTAAAATGCAATATTATGCTAAATTTTGAGATTTGAAGGCCAAATCACATATCGTGATACGACATGAAATAGTATCGAAATATTGGTAAAAATTAATATATTTACGTAATATCAAACTACATGAAAAACGTGAAAAAAGTCACGATTATACCAAATTTGAGGATTTTAACTTCGAATCATAATGCAAGGTTTCGTATTATTTAGATCCAAGAAAAGACATGACAATGTTGTTTCCAATACAAATGATAAAAATCAATGTGTTTTCATTAGAATTAACTGAAATGTTCCTGATTTTCCGTTCATATTACCGATGGAAGATGTACACGCAAAACCGCTCTATTCCGGCTGAAACGTCGATATATGCAATAAAAACCGAACTTCTCCCCTTTTCAATATCTTACTCAGTATTTTAACGAGAAACAAATAGATGATTGTAAATGAAGTATTTAAGGTTATAATCTAATCAATTATGTGTTTGCATCATTTTTATTGTATATATATTGAGTTAATACTAATAAACTGAAAATTCACAAAAACGTGGAAAAACGGCAAAATATTGCCTAATTCGATGATATTTTGATTAAATCAAATAAAGGAAAAGGGAATGACAAACGTCAAAATATTGCTAAATTCGATGATTTCTCGTACGAAACAAAATGCAAGAAAACTTGCTTAAAATGCAATATTATGCGAAATTCTTAGATTTGAAGGCCAAATCACATAGCGTGATACTACATGAAATTGTATCGAAATATTGGTAAAAATGAATATATTTACGTAATATCAAACTACATGAAAAACGTGAAAAAAGTCACGATTATACCAAATTTGAGGATTTTAACTTCGAATCATAAAGCGAGGTTTCGTACTATTTAGATTCATGAAAAGACATATGACAATGTTGTTTCCAATACAAATTATAAAAATCAATGTGTTTTCATTAGAATTAACTAAAATGTTCCTGATTTTCCGTTTATATTACCGATGGAAGATGTACACCTAAAACCGCTCTAATCCGGCTGAAACGTCGATATATGCAATAAAAACAGAACTTCTCCCCTTTTCAATATCTTACTCAGTATTTTAAAGAGAAATAAATAGATGATTGAAAATGAAGTATTTAAGGTTACATTCTAATCAATTATGTGTTTGCATCATTTTTATTGTATATTTATTGAGTTAATACTAATAAACTGAAAATTCACAAAAACGTGGAAAAACGGCAAAATATTGCCTAATTCGATGATATTTTGATTAAATCACATAAAGGAAAAGGGAATGATGAACGTCAAAATCTTGCTAAATTCGATGATTTCTCGTACGAAACAAAATGCAAGAAAACTTGCTTAAAATGCAATATTATGCGAAATTCTGAGATTTGAAGGCCAAATCACATATCGTGATACGGCATGAAATAGTATCGAAATATTGTTAAAAATGAATATATTTACGTAATATCAAACTACATGAAAAACGTGAAAAAAGTCACTATTATACCAAATTTGAGGATTTTTACTTCGAATCATAATGCGAGGTTTCGTACTATTTAGATCCATGAAAAGACATATGACAATGTTGTTTCCAATACAAATTATAAAAATCAATGTGTTTTCATTAGAATTAACTGAAATGTTCCTGATTTTCCGTTCATATCACCGATGGAAGATGTACAAGTAAAACCGCTCTAATCCGGCTGAAACATCGATATATGCAATAAAAACAGAACTTCTCCCCTTTTCAATATCTTACTCAGTATTTTAAAGAGAAACAAATAGATGATTGAAAATGAAGTATTTAAGGTTACATTCTAATCAATTATGTGTTTGCATCATTTTTATTGTATATTTATTGAGTTAATACTAATAAACTGATAATTCACAAAAACGTGGAAAAACGGCAAAATATTGCCTAATTCGATGATATTTTGATTAAATCACATAAAGGAAAAGGGAATGATAAACGTCAAAATATTGCTAAATTCGATGATTTCTCGTACGAAACAAAATGCAAGAATACTTGCTTAAAATGCAATATTATGCGAAATTCTGAGATTTGAAGGCCAAATCACATATCGTGATACTACATGAAATAGTATCGAAATATTGGTATAAATGAATATATTTACGTAATATCAAACTACATCAAAAACGTGAAAAAAGTCACTATTATACCAAATTTGAGGATTTTAACTTCGAATCATAGTGCAAGGTTTCGTATTATTTAGATCCAAGAAAAGACATATGACAATGTTGTTTCCAATACAAATCATAAAAATCAATGTGTTTTCATTAGAATTAACTGAAATGTTCCTGATTTTCCGTTCATATTACCGATGGAAGATGTACACGTAAAACCGCTCTAATCCGGCTGAAACGTCGATATATGCAATAAAAACAGAACTTCTCCCCTTTTCAATATCTTACTCAGTATTTTAAAGAGAAACAAATAGATGATTGTAAATGAAGTATTTAAGGTTATAATCTAATCAATTATGTGTTTGCATCATTTTTATTGTATATTTATTGAGTTAATACTAATAAACTGAAAATTCACAAAAACGTGGTAAAACGGCAAAATATTGCCTAATTCGATGATATTTTGATTAAATCACATAAAGGAAAAGGGAATGAAAAACGTCAAAATATTGCTAAATTCGATGATTTCTCGTACGAAACAAAATGCAAGAAAACTTGCTTAAAATGCAATATTATGCGAAAATCTGAGATTTGAAGGCCAAATCACATATCGTGATACTACATGAAATAGAATCGAAATATTGGTAAAAATCAATATATTTACGTAATATCAAACTACATGAAAAACGTGAAAAAAGTCACGATTATACCAAATTTGAGGATTTTAACTTCGAATCATAATGCAAGGTTTCGTATTATTTAGATCCAAGAAAAGACATATGACAATGTTGTTTCCATTACAAATGATAAAAATCAATGTGTTTTCATTAGAATTAACTGAAATGTTCCTGATTTTCCGTTCATATTACCGATGGAAGATGTACACGTAAAACCGCTCTAATCCGGCTGAAACGTCGATATATGCAATAAAAACAGAACTTCTCCCCTTTTCAATATCTTAATCAGTATTTTAAAGAGAAACAAATAGATGATTGAAAATAAAGTATTTAAGGTTATAATCTAATCAATTATGTGTTTGCATCATTTTTATTGTATATTTATTGAGTTAATACTAATAAACTGAAAATTCACAAAAACGTGGAAAAACGGCAAAATATTGCCTAATTCCATGATATTTTGATTAAATCACATAAAGGAAAAGGGAATGATAAACGTCAAAATATTGCTAAATTCGATGATTTTTCGTAAGAAACAAAATGCAAGAAAACTTGCTTAAAATGCAATATTATGCTAAATTTTGAGATTTGAAGGCCAAATCACATATCGTGATACGACATGAAATAGTATCGAAA